>NC_043000.1:159340226-159350226 GCF_006345805.1 Octopus sinensis | reverse complement strand
TGACATGCTATTGTTTTGGTGGTGTTTTTGTCTTTGTTGTCGGGTGTTATTTTTCAGTTCCTATTGAAGCGAAGTATGAGCTAATATTACTCATTTCTCCGCTGACTGGTGGAAGCGATGGTCGTAGTTGTTGTTATTGTTGTTACTTGAAATCGTAATGCATGCCGTGATTTCCGTGGCTTTGTTTCTGCTGATATTGTTAGTGATGTGGAGGCGCAATGGCCCAGTGGTTAGGGCAGCGGACTCGCGGTCATAGGATCGCGGTTTCGATTCCCAGACCGGGCGTTGTGAGTATTTATTGAGCGAAAACACCTAAAAGCTCCACGAGGCTCCGGCAGGGGATGGTGGTGATCCCTGCTGTACTCTTTCACCACAACTTTCTCTCACTCTTACTTCCTGTCACTCTCTGTGTCACGCTGAATATCCCCGAGAACTACGTTAAGGGCACACGTGTCTGTGGAGTGCTCATCCACTTACACGTTAATTTCACGAGCAGGCTGTTCCGTTGATTCGGATCAACCGGAACCCTCGTCATCGTAACCGACGGAGTGCTTCCATATCCATTGTTAGTGATGGTGGGCTTGTTTGTTTTTTTTTTATTTTGTTTCCAGTTAAACAAAATATTAATATTTAACACACATATATAATACTTAGACATGGTAGATCTCCATCGCTCCACGTTGGGGATACAGCTGTTCGTTCCACTGGGTTACCTGCTCATGAATTAAAGAGTTATCTGGCTGAGAATTTCAGAGTCGTATAACCGTAGCATAATCTTCACGTGGAATCAGCGTGATCCAGTTACTGTGACACACTGTTCCATTTGAATTACCTGTCCAATCTGTTCAGCTGGCTTCTTTACACTTCCCAGTTTCAGTCACTAAGTTATGAGTTGATTCATGGTTACAGAAAATGACATTTGTCCAAGGTGCCGCACAGTGATATCTAATCCAAGACCTTACTTATATCTAT
The DNA here is from genome assembly GCF_006345805.1 of Octopus sinensis. Classification (NCBI taxonomy): domain Eukaryota; kingdom Metazoa; phylum Mollusca; class Cephalopoda; order Octopoda; family Octopodidae; genus Octopus; species Octopus sinensis. The sequence continues at coordinate 159,349,254 of NC_043000.1, read as the reverse complement.
GTATGCATATAGTAGCCATGTCCATGAAATTTTAACGGCTATTTTGAAAACTTTAAAATGCTTGGAGTTTATAGACAACAATGAAACATGTATAATTTCTTTTAACGTTGTATTTTGCTTAACCCTTTTTGAGACACACGATGTTTTGATATGTGTAGCCAAAAAGACCAAACTTGTTTTTCTATTGACATCTCTGGATAGCTATTACATTTCAAAACCAACCATTCTCAACATTTGTTCCATGGGGCCGATAGGTCGGCTTTAAAGTCCTTTCAGCTTGTATCACTTGGACCGGTCAATCGGCGTGAGTCTCCCAGGAGAGTTAAAACATTTGATTGTTTAAATGGCCTAAACTCCAGATAGGTAGTATTGAATGTGCCCTTTTTTTGGAGAGCTAAAAGATGAAGTCCTTACCACTTCCACCTTGAGAGTTATGTTATTTTTTCCTCTTTCCGTCAAAGTATAATCTGTCCCTATTATTATTCAGCTAGCGTGCAACCACGTGGGTTACAAATCTTAATGAACAGTACTATACCCTTATTATCATCTCAAATAGAATTTCATATAGTGGAAGCACTCCGTCGGTTACGACGACGAGGGTTCCGGTTGATCCGATCAACGGAACAGCCTGCTCGTGAAATTAACGTGTAAGTGGCTGAGCACTCCACAGACACGTGTACCCTTAACGTAGTTCTCGGGGATATATTCAGCGTGACACAGAGAGTGACATGGCCAGCCCTTTGAAATACAGGTACAACAGAAACAGGAAGTAAGAGTGAGAGAAAGTTGTAGTGAAAGAGTACAGCAGGGATCACCACCATCCCTGCCGGAGCCTCGTGGAGCTTTAGGTGTTTTTGCTCAATAAACACTTACAACGCCCGGTCTGGGAATCGAAACCGCGATCCTACGACCGCGAGTCCGCTGCCCTAACCACTGGGCCATTGCGCCTCCACGGAAGTTCATATAATTAGACTTGAATCCACAGTCCCTCCTTTTGCAATAAGTGGCTGTCTCTCTGACCCTTGCATTCTTGAAAAGGAAAACAAATATCAGTAATACTGGCTTGGTCTTGGGGCTAAAAAGTTCGCTTCATACTGTAGGATTCTTGATTTGGCAACATAGTACCTTGGGCTGTAGTCTTCTATAGCTTCAAGTTGGTAAATTCATTGAGTGGAATTGATAGCCAGGAACATTGCTGTTGTTGATATATCATAACATAGCGGTCCAATAATATATGTACCAAACTTTAAAATAAATTGTGAGGTCGATATTTTCGACCATAGTACTACTTTAAAGGTATGGCTGCAATCTAATTACAGGTAGAATGAGTAACATTCTTAATTTAATTATTTATATTATTTTAATTGCAGTTAGCTTGTTCTTACGTACACCCACATATCTATATATATAAAAGTAAGGTTGTGTGGTGTCTGTCTCCTACGATTTAGATTCCTAACTACTCCCACATTCTGCGGTGCAGTTTAACCAAAAGCAGGTATCTTATAGTCGTGATTCATATCGAGCCCTTCTGGGTATTAGCGCGCGTCTACGATGAGTCTACGATTTAAAAAAAAAATTATCATTTTTTCCCATATTTAATGCATTTTTTGCAATTATATAAGGGAAGTAACTCTCTAAAAATGTATTATTAAATCTCAGAACGTAAAAAGCTACAGTAACACCCCCCCCCCCCTTTGTGGTTAGCCATATTGTAATGGCTATTATACTTTACATCTCTAAAAATGCTTATATAGTTATTTCCCTTACAAACCCGAGCAACGCCGGGCGATACTGCTAGTACATATATACAGAGAAAACAATCTTTGTTCTTGTTGCAAAATACTAATCCTTTTAAATTATGATTCCTTTATTTTATGCATTTCAGAAACAGTTTCGACTCAGAGAGAAGGATTAAAAAAAGATTCGATAACCTAAGAAATAGTGACGTCACACTTTGCCACTGCTTCATATTCTTTCGTCTTTCTTTCGCATGCCTACTTTAACTTCCACTTTTACTCATCCTCCCACATCTTAAAATCCTTTCTTTCTCCCTTGGTCACTCTCTTTCATTCCACTTCTCTCTGTCTGCCTGTCCCCCTTTCTCTCTTTCTCTCTCATGTTTCAACACTAAACAAAACGTAGGTGGGAACATATTCTTACACACATACACATATACGAGGGAAGTCAAAAATTATCTGCACTTTCACCATAACATATCTTTATTTTTATCACACTGCCTTCTGCGCATGCGTGCTTATAGTTGGTATTAGTGTGATCAAGTGATCGAAGTTTGAGCCTGATCACGGCATTTTTCTTTCTGGCTTTACAGTGTAAGCATGGTCGCTCCGCTAGCAAAATGCACCAAAGAAGAACAAAGAACAGTGATCCGATTTCTCTGGTCAGTAGGTGTGTCAGGGGCTGAAATTTATCGGAGGCTTTTAGCACATTAGGGGGATAGTGTACCACCGCATAGAAGTGTGTATGGGTGGGTCGAGAAGTTTAAAAGTGGCCGGGTAAGTGTGACGCACGAAGAAGGAGCAGGACGCCCGTTAACCTCCACCACTGATGAGAAGATTCAGCAAGCTCGAGAGATGTGATGGTGAACCGGTGAGTTATCATCGATGAGGAAATTAGTCATGGTTCTGCCCATTAAATCATCCACAATGAGCTCGGCTTCCATACAGTCTGTGCAAGATGGGTGCCAAGAGAGCTTACTGCAGAGAATAAGGGCAAACGTCTTGAAGTCTGCAAACGTTTATTTGATCACTACCATGAGGGCAAGGGATTTTTGAGCAGAATTATAACAAGAGAGTAAACGTGGGGCCATCATTATCAGCCAGAATGCAAAAGACAGATTATGGAGTGGAAATATCCTGGCTCCCCAGCGATGAAGAATTTCAAGACTCAGTCTTCCGCGGGAAAGGTGATGCTAACCTATTTTGGGGGACTCAAAAAGGCCTATACTGGCAGACTTCCTGGAAAAGGGTTGTACGATCAACAGTGCAAGATACAGTGCTTTGCTGGCCAACACACTGAAGTCAGCAATTCGCACCAAACACCGAAGCCTATTGTCGGAGAAGGTTTTGTTGTTGCACGACAATGCACGCACACACACGGCCACCCATGCCGTTGAAGCCATTAACCAATTGGGTTTTGAGGTGCTGGAACACATTTCCTAGAGCCCAGATCTCGTTTCTTCCGACAATCATATCTTTGGTCCGCTCAAAGATGGCTTACGAGGTCGTCGATTTCCTACGGCTGAAGATGTGAAGGAAGCGGTGCATAAATGATTGCCCGACCAACCAAAACCTTCTTGTGGGGGGGGGGGGGAATAAGCAAGGTTGTGGACCGCTGGACCGAGTGCATCGAGAAGGAAGGAGAAAAATCACGTACTTGTTTACCCCCTACTTTTGTGTAAATGCATTGAGAAAACAAGAGTGCTTATAATTTTTGACACTCCTTAGTATACAGTATCATTTTGCTCCCACTTCTGAGTTCAACTTCCGCCGTGGAGAACTTTGTCTTTCCATCCCCTCGGGGTCGATGAAAAATTATCAGTTGAACACTGGGATCGATGTAATCGACTCGACCCCTCCCTTAAAATTTCAGGCCTTATGCCTATAGTAGAAAGGATATATTATATATGGATTATTGAGTTAACTCAATAGATACCTTGTAAGTTATTTTACTTTTTCTAGAACAGCCAATGCTAATTCTGGTGGAATGTAATCTCAAAATATTATCAACAGATATTAAAATACTGTTAGGCATTTAATTTAGCGCTGTTATACCATCGCACTTATGTTAGAAATCAGCGCGATTTTCCTGAAAATATCAGACGACCACTTACAAAGAATTTCACCACTTTGATAAAATCTGCCTTTTAACATTCACTGAATCTTCTCAATGTACTGTATTACCCTTCTAGCATTTACCTCATTCGTTTGACCTTCTTGAGTAGAGCCAAATGAATTTTCAAAAAAATTGGCCTTAATACCGTATAAATGCCACAGTTAACAGGATGTCATTGGCTATTCATCATGTCCACATTTCTGTTTCTCCACTCATCCAGCTGAAGATCAATTTATCTATGTATGTGTGTACATGTGTGTGTGTGGAGAGAGAGAGAGAGAGACAGACAGACAGAGAACTAAGATGGTTTATATAACGTTTTAAATATTTATGTATATCTTTATTACTGTTTAATGTATATGGGTCTGTGTTAGGAGAACAGCCGAATGGTTTAGTAATTTGCCTCGTAACCACAAAGTCCCGGGTTCGATTCCACTATATGTTATCTTGCGCAAATGTGATTTGTTACAGCCTTAAGTCAATCGTTACCTTGTGTGTGAAATTATGTGAAGGTAAACTCTATATACACCCACTGGATGGATTATACCTCTTAGTAACACTCACAATCACACACATATGCATACTTGAATACATTTGTGCACGCTTTAACATGTTTATCTATGTGGCTATTTTAACTTGTCTGTGTAAATAGCTATTTATCTTGTATACCTAAATCTTCCTGTGTACATTTAGTTTTTTTCTGTTGAGGGAAGGAGTTCTCTTTTTCACTGGCTTCACTCACTGAGTTTCAACTATACGCGATACTGCCATCGTCGGCTAATCCCAGCACTTGACGTGTACTTTGCTTTATCGACTACGGAAAGATTCGACTACATTATTGAACGTTTTAAAACAATAATATGTGATGCAATAGAGCTTGGGAGATGGTGCGTAGAGGCTCCCTCGGGATAAAGTGAAAATTTAGTGAAGGAAAGAAAAAGAAAAGAGGCTTGCCTTTAACATTACGTCTATTTCTGTGTATAGCACAGCTGAAATCTTTTGTTCTCTGGTGATTTATGTTAGATAAGGGCTACAGAAAAACACAATATGGCATAATGTATCATTTGAGAAAACATTTGTGCCTCCGTACTCTCTGCTTACAATAATCAATGTTATATACATACTCTCTACTTGTTAACAATCAATGTTATATACGGGCAAGGGAAGTTAGCTGCGTTTTTTTTTTCTGTTTGTACACTATCTCTATCTTCTGGTTAAATATTTGCAATTGTGTGAAATTTGCGTAATAAATCCAAAATGCTGCGGAGCTAGTCTTAAACGAACAAGCTTGTTAAGGTTATAAAATAAAACAAACAATAAGTATCTCGCTTACATTGGGACATTATTTACCACTAGCAATAGACAGGTCTTTCTTTATCTTTTTGTGTTTGTTTTTCTTCTTTCTTTTAAGTCTAGCCAATGTTCACAAGAACTGTATAAGTATCATTTCGTACACAGAAGTTGTTTTGAGAGCTAGGATATTGGGAACTGTGTGCATTGTACATGGGCGTGAAACCACGTTCATGAAAGGACAGAATGTTAATCTCTTGTCTAGCAGTTTAGAGAGAACATCTGTGCATGATTAGAAAATCGATGTATCAATGTTGTACCAACGCACATATATACGCATGAGCCTTCTTTCGCTCACCCCCGTCCTCCCTCTCTCTCACTCCCGAGTATACTCTAGTATTTATTTCTAGTATATCTACTTTCATCCTTCTACTTTCATCCCCCTTCTTTCATCCCCTTTGTACTTAACAAACATCAGGTGAAGCAGTCAGAACGGTAACATATAAAGTGTTGCCCAAAGAATGAAATAAAACCTTGAAAATAAAAAGTTCCTCCAAATACTAAGAAAACAAATTCAGGGAGTAAAAGCATAAATCTCAATACAGAAATATTACCCCCAAATTAAGGGTGGATTTTTCTCTTTCATTCCTTTCTGGGTGTAAACCCACCCGCGTATAGAATTACTTACTAACAAGCAATGACAGCTGATGGGGGAATGGGAAATATCACGAAGCTGAAATGGTGTATGAAGAGTAATCTGAAGCTGAAAATCCTAAGTGTTGACAGTGAGAAGAGGAAAGTTGGTTAAGAAATATAGATATGGGAGACGGCTATGAAGAAAATGCGTTAAAGACTATATATCATACTGGGTATTAGAGTTTATCAGTAGTAGGGTTTCAGAGGTTGGGTTGCTGCTTAGGGTGTACTCTTTTCGAATGGCAGCAAAACTAATTGCCAACAACATACATTGTCGCCATGTATGCAAACGCCCAAACACATTTATATATACACTCGTGTATGTACATGTCTATGTTCGCATACCTTTATGCATATATACTATTATGTATGAATATATCTGTATGGATGCATTGAAAAGTGCTCCAGTACCGGGGATAAACTCTAAGAAAATGGAATCAACGAACTCTATTCGAATCTTCATTTAGAGCTCATTTATTTTACACAAACAGGCAGAAAACAAATTATGAACGTTGAAGATATGTCTACCCACAATAAAAAGAAAAGGTTGATTATCCATAAATTGATATTTATTACACCAAAAAGTTAAATAATTCTCTTTTGTGGGGTATATATTTATGTTTTATCTTTACATATAAATATGCAAAATATATATAATTTCATATAAGCATGTAAAGTGACCATACGTGTGTGTGTGTGTAAAGCATTTTAAAATAATTGAATTCCACGAATATGTATAGTTTCATTCCTTATGAGAGATCATCAGGCATTAAAATAACTTCCACAGTTATTACTATCAGTGTTGCCTTGTAGTGTAGGAAAAAGCAATTGCAAGAATAATGATAAATCACCTTTTGTAGGTGGTGTGTTTTTTCATTTATTCTTATTCAATTACGTATAATTTTCGCTAATTAGGCTGTAAGTTCAAATTTTGCCATGGCACTTATTTTCTGCAGCAAAGTAATAATGAAACTCTGTTCTACATTTCTTTTAAATAATAACATGGTTCGTTTGCTCTTTGTAAAAAAATAATATCGATTTTAAAATAAAGGATGTACAATAATAAAATATTTAAAATTATATTAAAAATACGTTATAATTTAGAAGGAATAAAAAAACAATTTAAATATTTTAGATTATTAGACATGAACAAAGATAAAAGAGAATTGAAAGTTAATTGGATAGGAGCACTTGTGTATCTTAAAAATTATCTTCACGAATCTATTTTCTTCTCTTTTTTTGTGAGAGAAGAAAAAGACATTCCAGAAGTTGAATGTTATATTTATATAGGTTAGGTTTATTATTCCTTTTTCACTCTAGAAATTACTTTTCTTACTTTACAAATAAGTGTCGCTTTCTACTGTCATGTTTTGGTTGTTATTGTTTTTCTGATTGCTAGGTAACTGTCTCACCTCTCTCATCTCTCTCTTTCACGCTCCATCTTCATTTGCTCATTAATGGCATAATTAACAATGTTGTTTTAATGTTTGACGACCTCCCATAAAGAGATAAACAATATCTATTTGTAGCATTCGGTTTTATATAAAAAGAAAACAAAAGTTCTTTATCAATTTCCCCCCTAGTCTGCAGTGAATTCTTTTGATAGCTTGTAGTTTACAGTATCCTTTGATTAAACACACACATATAAGTACACTCACATACCCGAATACATATATACACTCACACGCATGCACACAAACACACACGATGAGCTGTCAATTAGTCGGACTGAAACCGAAGCAAGTTGATCTAGAAGCGAACATTTTAACCATGGGCAATGCCTGCGCATGAGCTCTCACCTATACGTGTATATATGTTATCAATTTAAAAGTGAGTTAAGGGCGGCGAGCTGGCAGAAACGTTAGCACACCGGGCGAAATGCTTAGCGGTATTTCGTCTTCCGCTACGTTCTGAGTTCAAATTCCGCCGAGGTCGACTTTGCCTTTCATCCTTTCGGGGTCGATTAAATAAGTACCAATTACTTAATCCGTTTGTATGTCCTTGTTTGTCCTCTCTGTGATTAGCCCCTTGTGGGTAGTAAGAAAATAGGTATTTCGTCTGTCTTCGCCGAAGTCGGCTTTGCTTTTTATACTTTCGGGATGGATAAAATAAGTACTAGTTGAGCACCGGGGTGGATGTAATCGACTATCCCCATTTCACAAAATTTCAGACCTTTCCAAGAAAGGAATTCATTGGCGAGTTTATTGATGATTAAATATTTCTCCCCTCCTTCAATCGGAGAAAGTGCCTTGTGGTATTTGTTCCGGCTCTTTGCAAATCCGAGTTTAACTTTCATTCCTTCAATGTAGACAGACAAGAATCAGTCAAGTTCTGCTCTCTCTCTCTCTCTCTCTCTCTCTCTCTCTCTCTCTCTATCTATCTATCTATCTATCTATCTATCTCTCCGTTGCGCCTTCAGAAAAATCAGAGGAAGCGACTCGCTTGCAAATGCTTAAATGCTTTTAAATCCATCCAAGTTGTGAGATGTATCACCAGAACGGCAATAAATAATATCTTAATCCCTTGCAACTCAAACCACATATGCTTAGAATGAAACATTTTGCTTTGCTTTCTTAATATGATTTTAAACACGAAAAATTTTAATTAATCTGATACTACAAATGACAGTATCGATATCTCCAGAAATATGTCACTTAAATTAAGAGTTAAGCATGTTTTTCTTTTTTCAATTAACTGGAATATATCCATCAAAGATAAATAATTAAATACTGTAGCCATATGACAAGTATTTGATCGAGTATCCAAAATTTCTCAAAAACGGAATCCCTTTCTCGAGACAGTGAATTTTTAAGTTTGGTAATCACAGATAATGTGATCTCTTTTCTTTTCTTTTTTCGCCCTTTTCAAGCCTAGCCAGGTTCATGGGCCCGGTTTCCCGGTTTCTGTGGCGTATGTGTTCCCACCACGCAGCTGGACGGGACGCCAGTCCATCGCAGCGTTACTCAAGAAACAGGAAGAGAGAATGAGAGAAAGTTGTGGCGAAAGAGTACAACAGAGGTCGCCACCCAACCCCTACCGGATCCTCGTGGAGCTTTTAGGTGTTTTCGTTCAATAACCACAACGTCCGATCTGGGAATCGAAACCGCAATCTTCCCTGCCCTAACCACTGGGCCATTGCGCTTCCACAATGTGATATCTAGATTTTTCTTTTCTTGTTTTTTTGAGAGTT
>NC_043000.1:159305226-159335226 GCF_006345805.1 Octopus sinensis | reverse complement strand
GATTGAAAGCGGTGAAAAGTCCCGCCTAAAAATAAAACTGTTGGAAATCGAAAAATGTCTGCAACTCTCCCATGAAAAAGAAAGAGCAGACAAAGAAGCCTGGGCTATAGAAAACATAAAATCTAACCCCAGAGCTTTCTACAGGTATGCCAAAGAAACAGCTACAGTGCACTGTAGAATAGGGCCACTCCTCGAAAAGGATGGCACACTTACAGGAAAACCATGAGGGTAAGTGAAATACTGAATGAGCAATTCAAGAGTGTTTTCACTCCACCCCTTGGGCATCTCCAAATCACCAATCCAACTGACTTTTTTACCACTGCAGATATAAAATCAGAGGCGGCGACGATAGATTACATCGATATAAAGGAAGACGATGTAACCAAGGCTATAGATGAAATGAAAACAGACTCAGCTACTGGCCCCGATGGATTCCCGGCAATCCTCCTAAAAGCATGTAAGAGAGTCCTAGCAAGACCACTGCAGTTCCTCTTTCAGAGCTTCCTTGCAGCTGGCAAACTTCCAGGAAAACTGAAGGAAGGTAAAATATGCCCCATTCATAAAGGAGGTAGCAGAGCGGAAGCCAAGAACTATAGACCTATCTCTCTGACCTCACACATCAGCAAGGTCATGGAACGAATAGTCAGAAGGAAGCTGATCACCTTCCTTGAAGAGAATGACTTGCTGCCCGACACCCAACATGGTTTCCGACCAGGGAGAAGCTGTTTAACTCAGCTCCTACAACACTATGACTGGGTGCTGAAACGGCTGCTCAACCACTCAAATGTGGAAGTGATATATCTCGACTTTGCAAAGGCCTTTGATAAAGTCGATCATGGAATGATATGTCACAAACTGCGTGATCTCAACATAGTTGGAAAACTGGGAGAATGGCTTCATGACTTTCTGAAGGATAGAAGTCAGGTGGTAGTAGCCAATGGGGCCACCTCCATTAACACACAAATAGTGAGCGGTGTTCCGCAGGGCACTGTTCTGGGACCACTACTGTTCATAATGGCCCTCTCAGACATGCCCTCAGCCACGCAGAGAGCCACGATCACAAGTTATGCAGATGATACAAAAGTTTCACAGGCAATACAGAACCCTGAGGACACTAAACACCTGCAATGTGAGCTGGACGAAATATACAAGTGGGCTGAAAAGAATAGCATGCAGTTCAATGCTAGAAAGTTTCAAGCTTTATACTATCAGCATGCAAAACTGAATGCAATACCCAATGAATACACTGGACCCGGAGGGATTGCAATCCCAGAGGCACAATCAGTGCGTGACCTGGGTATTCACATGAGTGATGACGCGACCTTTCATGTACATGTTGCTAAACTGACAATGAAATGTAGACGGCTGGCTGGATGGATTCTCAGAACCTTTAGAACAAGAGAACAAAAAACCATGATGGTCCTCTGGAAGACACTTGTCCTAAGCCACTTTGACTATTGCTCTCAGCTATGGTCACCATCCAGTGTCAAGTTGATCACAGAACTTGAGGCGATCCAACGAAGCTACACAAAGAAGATAGCCTCTATGCAGAATGTAAGCTACTGGGAAAGACTCAAGAGATTAAAATTATATTCTCTGGAGCGTAGGCGGGAAAGATATGCCATAATATACATCTGGAAGATCCTGGAGGGAAGTGTCCTGAACTTTGGCATCGAGAGTTACGCAAATGCCAGAACTGGGCGCCACTGCGTGGTGCCTAGGACTCCAAACCTGCCATCAAGATGTAGGACAAGATTCTGTGATAGCCTGGGCTTCCGAGGCCCACAGCTCTTCAATATCCTCCCGAAGAACCTGAGAGACCTGCATGGGGTGGATACAGATGTCTTTAAAAGGAAGCTGGATCTCTTCCTGTCAGGTGTCCCAGATGAACCAACTTCACGGCAGGAGGGGCAGATGAGGGCAGCTGCATCGAACTCTCTCATGCACCAAATAGCAGTTGCTAGAAAGCCTCCATGAAGTGAAACCAAGTAGCAACACCAAATGGCGGTGCCCCAGCATGGCCACAGCTCATAAGCTGAAACTAGAATCAATCAATCATCAATCAATCATATATATATATATATATACATGTATGTATATATATATATATTATATATATATATATATATATACATGTATGATATATATATATATATATATATACATGTATGTATATATATATATATATATATATATATATACATGTATGATATATATATATATATATATATATATATACATGTATGTATATATATATATATAATATATACATGTATGTATATATATATATATATATATATATATACATGTATGTATATATATATATATATATATATATATATATAATATATATATATATTATATATATATATATATATATATATAAACGTCTTAGTATAAATTCGGTGTGTGTTGCATTCCATTGCTTGATAAATTAAAAAATATATAAACAAACGACATAGCGTATACTGAATGTAAAATCAAATGGGAGAGAAACAGAAAGTCCATAATCCTTCGTCAGTTATCGACCAACGGTACTTTTCAGTTTCGCACCGATCATTTAGGTGACATCCTGGGAGTATAGTTTATTTCGAATGGTGAGAGATGAGCGAGATGATATGCGTAAGGTTGTAATGATGTCCTCGTGTCGGACATGGGTGGAAAGATTCGGTATCATTGAAGGGAGCGTCATAAATTTTGTGAACTTCTGGAAAGCAAGACACATCGTACGTGTGTTCGTGGGATAACAAATGTCCTGTAGATCTTACTCTATTGATGCCTCACTGTTGCTCACTAAGGGATATTACAGTTTGCAGAAGGAGATGGTCGTTTACAGGTGTCTCTGTAAAATGTCGGGAATTAGAAACAAGGGTCAGCATATCAAAATACTGAAATATTTTCATCAGTAAATACTATGTGAAGACTCGTAGCTTAGTGGTTAGGCAGTTGCACTCACGATCGCTAGATCGTGGTTCGATTCCCAGACCGGGTGGCACGTTGTGTTCTTCATTTCACGTCGTCCCGGTTCTTCTTGCGATCAGGGAAGATGCTGGCCTGCTCACATTGCTAAAACGATGCAATGCACATTGTGTTAGTAATGTATAACAAACTCTGATGCTCTGACCATTCACATGATCACGTGATATGTTATCAATTTGCCAAATTAAATTTCGCATGTCTGTAATACCATCCTTTACACTAGTTTAATATTTCTTTCTTGTCTCATTTTACAGGAAGCGGAATCGGCCGTGAGCTAGCCCTTCGGTTTGCCAAACTCGGCTGTCGAATGGTCCTCTGGGATGTTAATGTTCCAGGCAATGATGCAACTGCCAAAGCCATCAAAGAACTTGGTGGTAGCTGTTACCAGTATAAAGTGGATCTCGGTAACAAAGACGAGATTTATGAAACGGCTCGAAAGGTAAGACTGATTTTGTCGTTGTCTTCTGTCACACCATTCTTATCCTACTGTTGTTCTGCTGCTGCTGTTAAGATCTTGTTCTGCTGCTGTTGGTTTCTTATTCTCCAGCTGTTGTTCTCAAGTTCATATCTTGCTGCAGTGAAGTTTCATCTCTTCTAGACCAATAAAATAAGTAAAAATATTGACGATGATATTTCATTACTTAAACTCTTACAACATTTAACCCTCTTCCTCCAAAAGTTCTCTTTATATTCAGGAATTCTCAAGATGAATTATGGAATTAACTTTAAGTTAATAATATTCTATATATTTCTTTATTTGCTTTATATATTTCTTTAATATTCTATAAATTAAAAATACTAAATGCAGAAAGGTAGAAAAGCCGTATGTTGTTCTTTGTTGTTGGAAAGGCGTTGCTGTTAATTTTCCAGGGGTCGTGCATTGGCTGAACCTTTACAACGCCAAGTGGTATCTAATTACGAACCTTTACATTCTAAATTCAGATCTTCATGAGATCTATTTTACCTTTCATCCTTCTGCAGGTCAATAAAACTTCTATGAATCGACGTTATCGCTTATATCTCTCCTCTGACTTTGAGACTTGCACTTATGTAAGAATTAACTTTTTCCAAGAATAGAGAGTTGATGGAAGAAATTGTTAGTGAAATGTTGAACGAAATATGCTTTGCAGCTGCTTTATCTTGTAGATTCAGATCGTGCCAGAGGGCGCTGTTTCCCTTTCAACCGCCCTCGGGCGACGAAATACACACCAGAGAAATACCAAGGACAACGTTATCAAATATACTCTTCCTCAAAATTGGTGCCCTTTTCTACATTTTATAAATGTGTGCTCATATTCAAATTACGTGCTCTTGTGCCAATATTAGAAATCAATATTAAAATTTTCTGAATTATCAACTATCTTTAAAGTGTATATTTACAATAATCTTATTGTGAGACCTCCTTCGGTCACGACACAGACCATGGGATTGCACCTAGAGAGTTACTCTCCCAGGCACAAGTCCGGGCAAGATTAATTATGGAAGACCAGCAGTCGTCCATGCATACCGGCTTCCCCTCTCCACGCCACTAGTGTTATCCAAGGGAAAGGCAAAGGGCCGATACAGCTTGGCACTAGTGACGTCGCAACTCATTTCTACAGCTGAGTGAACTGGAGCAACGTGAGTTAAAGTGCCTTGCTTAAAGAACACAACACGGAGCCCGGTCCGAGATTCGAGCTCACAACCTCACGATCGTAGGCTCATGCTATGCGCCTTCACAATAATCTTATAGTATATTTACAATAGTTGTATCTAAACTTCGTTTCGATGAACTCTGATGTTCATCACGTAGCTCTGTTTATCACATTTCAACCAGTTCAATAAAAGTCTTATAAATATAATTATCTTAAACGGGATTAATAACCCGGGAAATTATCAACTTGTATAAGATGGTGTGACGTTAAACTAACTATGGATAAGGAGACCGCCAACTTCGATGAGCAAAATTTTGATCAAGCGTATTCAAATGGTAAAACATTCTCGCGTTTCCTTTTTTAGACACTGCTTTCAAGATTACATTATTCAATGTATCGTTTTTGTTGTTGTTTTTTCTGCGGTATATACGGCTGCTATTTCGCGCAGATCAAGCAACCACGTAGATGCTCCCGTCTTGACTAATCATTCGTATATGAATGTGAGAATATTTTCTTCTTTGTACATTTAATTTGCATATAACTAAACGTATATTTGTAAACCTGGCTGCTTGCGTATTTAAACCTATAGATGTGTGTGTGTGTGTGTCAGTCCCCGCTGTTTCACTGTATTTGTGTGTGTATGTAAATGTATAGGTATGTCAATTGCTTTCACAAGTGGGGTAGCAACGATTACGATAAAGACTGGACTTAGCCTTTCATGTGTGCGGCATCCATATACATTTTGTGTGTGTATCAGTATATTCTTTGCATGAATGTCATTACATTCATATATATATGTATATATATATATATATATATATAATATATATATATATATATATACATATATATATATATATATATTTCATATATGGTTCCAAATTTCTGCTTACTTGTGTGTGTGTGCGTGTGGTTCAAGGATACATATTAGCGAGTGTGATATGGTTGTGGTTACATATTTGTGTGCGTGCGTGTATGTGTCTTTTGGTATTTCTTACTTGTGTGCATACCTTATTTTCTGTATGTTTATGTCTGTATATATACCCTCAACGATCGGCATTTTATCATTAGTTTTACAATGTTCGCGCGTGTAGACAACTTGTGTGTGGTGTACAGATACGCTAGTGACGATGGCGATGTCAATAACAATATATCACGTGTGTGTGTGTGCGCGCATATTTTATGAATGTGTTTTTATTCTTTTGTATGTGTCTGTATGTATGCATGTGTAAACCTATTTTGGATTTTTTCGGTTTGAACGGCAGTTTTTTCTAGCGGTGTCATATGAAATTGTCACCCATAATTATGACCCTAGTATCGACCTATTGCATTTCAATCTGTTTTAGGGTTAGGGTTAAAGGGAAGGGTATCTTTTTTCTTCAGAAATGTAAATAAACCCAATCTGTTTCTTAAACGAGGGACATATTCATACGACATAGAATGTTTTTTTTACCTCAATGGACGTCATTGATTGGTTGAAATTGCAGAAATTGAAGAAAAAAACAACAACAAATATCTTACAAACTATAGAATTTTCTCAATAAAGCCAAGAGAAAAAGATGTTTTATAAACACATTCTACCAGTATACAAAGTTTAAAAGTGTTTAGTTACGTGGAAATTATTTTTAAAAACTGCCGTTCAAACCGAAAAGATCCCCTGTTTTTGCTGGTAATACTGAGCACCTAAATGTGTAGGTACTTACGAGCCTATTTGTAGCCTGGTGCGTTTATGTTTAATTACGTGGTTAATAGTATGAGGCAACAATTTTCATGTACGTGTGCACGCGTGTGTATGCATATACAGCAATGCCTCGATATGCGAGTTAATTTGTTCTCGGAGATCGCTCGTAAAGCAGAGTAATAATTTCCCATAGTTGCAATGGAATTTTATGCCGTCGTTATATGCAGCTGTATAGACGCGTCAGAACCAGTGTTGCTACATGTTGCGACGTTGCCACACACGCACACACACACACACACACAAAATGGCTGTTTAACCTTTTTTATTTTTATTATAAAATAAAACTCGTAAATCCGGGATCTCGTAAAGATGATCCTCCTAAAGTGAGGTTTTACTGTATGCAGTGTGTGTGTGTACATGTATATTCTGCATCTAGCAATGAGACTAATTCATGAGTTCCGGGATTTTGAGGAATATGGAAGCACCCCTTAGTCCTTATTGTTGCCTGGTCTACCTGGGGTAGCAGTACCTATCAGGGGCCCAGCTACGTGCTAACTAGTTAGCATCGGAATTATCTCGGAATTGCCTCTTAAAGAAGGTCGATCACACAGTTCACAATGGACCCAGCGCAGCTCCCTTAATTACTCTTCTAAAAGAAGTTAACTCCATACAAGTCCTGCATCTTCATAACCTCTGGTCTCGTGGTACTTGATGCACCAGACCAATATCAGTTTAAAGGACAAGAGGCAGGAATTGTCCCTGTACAAACCATGCCTGTGCAACATCGGGTCATTGCATTTAAAGATTATTAAGAAAGTTTAAGGAGTAAAACCTCTACAGAAAATCTGAAAGAATATATATACAAAGAGTTCTTGGCTTTAAGGATATCGCGAAACTCAAGGACCATTGCATAAAGTGTATGAATCTGAGAGGGGAATATGTGTTGTCTTTTACCCAAATCCAGGAAATTTTCACTCCCTCGTGTATATGTGTTGATTTTGTTGAATATAGTATAGGAGCACTCCGTCGGTTGCGACGATGAGGGTCCCAGCTGATACGATCAACGGAACAGCTTGCTCGTGATATTAACGTGCAAGTGGCTGAGCACTCCACAGACACGTGTACCCTTAACGTAGTTCTCGAGGAGATTCAGCGTGACACAGAGTGTGACAAGGCTGGCCCTTTGAAATACAGGTACAAGAGAAACAGGAAGAAAGAGCGAGAGAAAGTTGTGGTGAAAGAGTACAGCAGGGTTCACCACCACCCCCTGCCGGAGCCTCGTGGAGCTTTTAGGTGTTTTCGCTCAATAAGCACTCACAATGCCCGGTCTGGGAATCGAAACCGCGAGTCCGCTGCCCTAACCACTGGGCCATTGCGCCTCCACTTTGTTGAATACATGTATTTGAAAGTGTATCTATAAAGTAATGTAATTACATTCTTTTAAATTAGTTCCCGTAATCGCTCATCACCTGACGCAAAGCCACCTTCCTCAATACTAGTCCCCCACTCAGTTGAGAGGTCTAGTCTTGCAAGTTGCTTGGTGACCACACTAGTGCCAGGGCCATGTATAAAGCACCCAGTATACTCTGTAATGTGATTGCCATTGAAAAGAACATTCAGCCCTGGTGACCATGCCAAAGCAGACTTTGGAGCCCCGTGCATTCCTCTTAAACCGTCCAACTCATGTCTCCATGGAAACAGACGTTACTTATTGACTAGGATAATGACGATGATACATAGATACATACTTACCAACCTACCTATATACATACCTACCTGTGTGTGTGTATTCTGTATTTACTCATGTTTAAATTGAATTGATTTAGTATTAAATCTTGGTAACAACATTTTCCCTTCAGTTTTCGCTTTACTCTGTACATATGGCAAACCCCATTTGTTTTTCAATTACAATCAAGTATAAAATAGTGCGCCTTCTTCAGCTTATAAAGGAGTAAATATGGTGTGTGTGTTTGTGTGTCCACGTGTGCACAGATAGTCATATGTAAATAGATATAAAGACATTAACTGGTGGAATGTGCCTGTGTATATATAAACATACCTTTACATTATGTGTTTTGGTGAAATACAATGCTACAAGTGTACCCTAAAACAGTTAACTAAATTGCGAAGGGATTATTTTAAAACGGGTCTCGTAATTAGTTTTCTTGATGTATTAATTTCTTTTGACTAAGCAGTGTAAGCCAGATTTTAAAGGAAAGGCTGAGAGTCAAGGCAATCTAATCCAGCATTAATAGTCTATCTTCTCGCATGCATTTTGCAATGCATGCATGGAAAAACGTATTACATCTTTTCTTCTCAAATATCAGTTTTCCAACGAAGATATTGGTCTCATGATGAACATATTTTTCTGTTCTTTTCTTCATTAGTTTATGTAGAGGCGAAACACTGGTTTTGCTATTTTGCTATTTCTAGAGGCAAAACACTGGTTTTACTATTTCTATTTTTAAATGTATACAGGAGATCAGCCCCCAACTGTTCTGAGTTTACATTTTTGTCTTTTATAGGCAATAAAATAAGTACCATTAATATCTGAAAGTTGAATCATCACCCTTAGATGAAGGTTGCTGCACAAAACATTAGATTGTTCCCCTTTCTAGCTCTATACTAAATTATTACACTCTGAACTGTTCATTAATTTCCTACCTTGACAGATACGTGTTTTCTAGGATCCTAAGTTTTTTTTGCAATTCTGAATTAATTTATTAAAACACAACACTACAAAATGTCGCTTTATGTTTGAGAAACCATTTGAATGATTTCACAGTATTGACTACTAGGTGGGTTTTGTATTTATCTCTTTTAATACCGGCCTATACATGACAGCTATGCTAAAGTTACTTATTGTAATTAAGATTTCATTTAAAATCTCATTACAACAGGATTAATGACTTGTATGTCCAGATGGCCAACAATAGCACACCTGAGGAGAAATACCTTGTCTCTTCTCTTGAACTGCTAGTAATAGCAACCAAATTTCAGTCAAATTGTATCCTAACAAATTCACAAAAAAAAAAATGGAAGACCATTGTATAAAGAAGATGCTCTCTAGAGATGCCGACGACCGCTCGCATCAAAGTCTCTCGTGACCAGAAATGGCCTGAACTCTTTGCATGAACACCCCTTTACGTAACTCCATGTCCCCCTACATGGCCTTGCTTTTTGCTTTTTGAGCCAAAAAATTAACTTAACCTAACTTAACTAAATCAAAATATTTCATTGAGTGCCCTGGTTAGATCTTTGATTGTGTATCCTTTTAGGTGATTAAAGGCTGGTCCTAGGCTAAACAACAACAGTAACAACAACAATTAGTTAATCTCCAGGCTACAAGGATTTAAATACTGTAAATCCTCAAGTATAGTCCGCGCTTGAGTATAATATGCAGGGGATTTTTAGGGAGATGTAACTCTGAAAAACCTAAACCTTGTATATAATACGCACCCCGTCTCTAACTTGAGTCAAGGAGGTCTATATAACATCCTTGGTTTGTAAAAATGTATACGGTAACGCCCTTTGATATTGTATATATAGCATAATGCAAATGTGTAGCTTTATTTGTGCATTTTGTTTGCAGAAAATAAAGAAATAACAGTAATGTTGCTTACTGCAAGTTATGGATGATCCCTTTATGACTTCATTGTTTTCAGGCTTATCTTAAGGTATTTTCGCACCCGACATCACAAAATGCGTCTGAATAAACATTGCCGGACAGAAAATAGAGACTCGGACATTGCTTAGAAAATAATTTTCGTTTTTAACCTCGTATATAGTACGCACTGGGGATTTTGACCTTTAAATTCTGGGGGAAAAATGCGGATTATACTCGAGGATTTACGGTAAACCATTCCCAAAACTTTGTTATTAGACAACCTTTATATCCAACTTAACATGGATGTTATGTTAGAATGTCGAACCCTGTAGTGTTCACCTTGAAAGGCCTTCTCTTGAGGACATATGGTGCATAAAGACGCACGTTTATATCGTTGGCAGCTGAGAATCATCTGGTATAGGTGCCGGGACTGTCAGATCACGTAATCTCAACGAAACTGTGTCTCTTCAGCCAAATCTCACCACCAACGATATATAGAATTACAGTGACTTGTCAGACACTGATGTCACAAATAGCCAGCAGGCTAATAATAAAATAATTAGTGTTAGAAACAGTATTAATTCCAAAAAGGCAATCTTTGTATTCAACTGAACGTGACTGTCTTATTAGAACACCTAATAGTAACAAAACATGCACGTTAAGTTGGATATTAAGATCGCCTTTCGGTATATTAATACTGCGTCTGTCACTAATTATTTATTATATTAAAAATTATATGACTCACTCCACTAGCCTATTTGTTACAAATATAGTTCTGACATAACATTATTCACATCAATATCAGTCGTCTAGGGCTGGATTCATGGATACCGTCAATCATTTCATGACTAACCCATGAAAAGAATTGACATAGATGATTTAATATTTATGTCATTTAATTACAATAATGAACAGTGCAGTATCGTCACTACCACCACTATCACCACAGTTACTGCTACTACTACTACTAATACTGCTGATGATGATGATGGTATTATACATTACAATTGCCAAATCGAAACAGAAAAACGAAACAAATCGACTATTTCTTTATTGCCCACAAGGGGCTAAACGCAGAGGGGACAAACAAGGACACACAAACGGATTAAGTCGATTACATCGACCCCAGTGTGTAACTGGTACTTCATTTATTGACCCCGAAAGGATGAAAGGCAAAGTCGACCTCGGTGGAATTTGAACTCAGAACGTAACGGCAGACGAAATACGACTACGCATTTCGCCCGGCGTGCTAACGTTTCTGCCAGCTCACCGCCTTAAACGAAACAAATCGACTATCATGATTCAATCCACTTCACTATTGGTTTCCATCAAGCTGCATGATGTGAGCTTTAAGTCTTGCATTGCACTTACATTCATAAGTAGTGGGATCCGTTAATTTTACAGGGCAAGGAAAAGCATGCTTACTGTCATCTGACCGTGGTTTGTTTTGGTTCTTCCTTACTTAATGTAGCGCTTTTGCTGGTTATTCATTTGGTACACACAGAGTAATGTGAATGAAAGTTAGTTGTAGTGCAGGTAGACTGAATATCTGGTTGTGTTAAAAGCAATGAGGAATAGGGAAAGACAGGAGGAATGTATGTGGGTTGAAAAGTTAGAGGGAGAGAGTTTTTCCGGTTTGATCAAGACTGGCAGAAACGTTAGCACACCGGACGAAATGCTTTGCGGTGTTTCGTCCGCCGCTGCGTTCTGAGTTCAAATTCCGCCGAGGTCGACTTTGCCTTTCATCCTTTCGGAGCCGATAAATTAAGTACCAGTTACGCACTGGAGTCGATGTAATCGACTTAATCCGTCTGTCTGTCCTTGTTTGTCCCCTCTGTGTTTAGCCCCTTGTGGGTAGTAAAGAAATAGGTATTTCGTCTGCCGCTACGTTCTGAGTTCAAATTCCGCCGAGGTCGACTTTGCCTTTCATCCTTTTGAGGTCGATTAAATAAGTACCAGTTATGCACTGGGATTCGACTTAATCCGTCCGTCTGTCCTTGTTTGTCCCCTCTGTGTTTAGCCCCTTGTGGGTAGTAAAGAAATAGTTATTGTTTCAGGCTTCTGCCAGTCATGAAAGTAAATGAGCAAACAAATGTATATTCAGATCATGATGTATGGTTTGAGTTTTCTCTCCCTCCTCCTCCTCCAGCAGCAAATACTGAAGAAAGATTGCACAGAAACCCAAGTCTTACCATCTGATGACGTCATCCATAGCCCACCATAATGTGTTTCCAAGTACATTGTCTTTAATGTGTCCCTTATTAATAATATCAAAATATATTTAGTTAATTGCAGGTTATATGTACTCTCTTTTAAGCATATTGCTGGTGACAAAGACAAGATCCCTTGGATTCTAGATTGCTTCATATAATAAGCTACGAACCTATGTCTATCACTTTCTTATCTTTTCTGAGATGAAGGGCAAATCTCTAGAATCAATTTCCAGATTGTTATTTATGTGACTTATGGATAAGGCTTTGACATGCTGAAGATTAATTCTTTTCTTCATTATTTTGTCAGGTGAACGAAGATATTGGAATGGTTCATATACTAATAAACAATGCTGGCATTGTGACTGGTCGAAAATTTTTGGAGTGTCCTGATGAATTGATAGAAAAGACTATTGATGTCAATACAATGGCACACTTCTGGGTAGGTAGTATCTACATTACTGAATTGTTGTTGATAATGGTATCTTTTTTTTTTTATTGTTTTTCTGTCTTGTTTTATGGATGAGTTGTACATGTTTCTCAATACACTTCTATATATTATGCATGCCTACTTGGGAACCTCTCTGAAGTTGCCTGACTTGCTTTTTAACACAAATCTGTTTCAAGTCGTATCCTATTATCTTCAAAAATGAATTGTTACGTTGAAGAATCTTGGGTGTATTTTGTCTCAATAAAAGAGACTAGCAGCAGACAGATCTGCCTAATCAGAGTTAAGCTGATGTTAATAATTATGTATCTGGAACTGTTCCTCACATTTCAGTATCTCTATATTTGTGTATAATCAGTGGTATACAGCACCAATATAGGTTGTTAATTTTGGGAGCTATTCTAATATTTAGAGAGTATAAGGAAAATATTTATATCTGCCTTTAATTTCTAGATTAAACTACTGTCACATTTTGTGTCTTTTTCTTGGTTATCTTATGTTCCTAACCTATATACTTAAAAGAACTTTTATTTTTATACTAAAAGTTACGATATCCCTTTTCAACAATGCTAATGAAAGGCACATTTTTAAAAATTGTTTATCTGTCGTGTTACAGAACAGTTTTGTAAAGCACTGCCTTAGGCAATACATTCAAATATAATACCTAGCTGCCAACATATATCTATCCCCACTTTATATGTTGTCAGCATGCACCATTATCTGTTCTACTTTGAATAATTAATAAATTAAGCTCTATTATCATGTAACTTCATGAAAAATAAGGATAGTAAGTATTTTTTAATAGAACAAAAAAAATGCATGAAAAAATCAGTTGAAGTTCCAGTAAAGTTTGAACTTGTGTTTATACACTTGGCTAATGTTATAATTTCCCAACTAGCATATACTAGCATATACAAGTACTAAAATAATTTTAGTATGTGTAAACATATTGATTTATATCATAAACTCAAATTATAATGTGGTATGAGGCACTATAATTTGTTAAATTGACCATAGTACTTAACTAGTTGGTATTAGTTTTATTAACTCTGGAAGAATGAACAGCTGGTTTGTCCTTTGTGAAATGTAGGTCAGTGGACGGTAAAAACAGCGACGTGTCGGAAAAAAATTTGTTTGCAGTATTTAGTCACACCCTTAGGTGTTTATACTTGTTGTAGCATATTAATTCTAAATTGTAATTATAAATCTCTCAGTCTTGGTTCAGTTGACCCCTGGCATAAAAGACATTGAAGTTATGACCCTCACATCTTGTACTTTTAAATCTAGTATATCAAGAACTACATCATCTCTTCCTTTTTCTAAAACAGTCCAGTGAGATTTCAGTTGAAATTTGACTGCTATTTCTAGCTGGTTAAACCAGTACATATTGACTACCACTGTTGCTTGTTCACTGAATATATATATGATACACATTCTACATTCAGGGCTGTTAAAGATTTTCAGGCCACACCTCATCAGCAGCACTTCCATGTATCTGTAAGATTTACCACATAATGTTGTTCACTTGATTATAAGAAAGAACCACAGGAAAGGCACAACTCATTTCTATTGTTTGTATTTAGATCTAAACCAAACTTTGCTTGAGCAGAAATATTTTGAAGGACTCTCCAACCATTACTTTCTTACTTTTATTGGGACCATTATATCTAGCATTACATTATTCTCAGAGTCCTTCACTTGTCACAATGGTAGGTTTTGTTTTGAGGCAAAACTTAACTGCTATTTCTTGAAAATCAAGCAAAGACTGATAAAACCTTCATTAGGAGGATTCATGCTTCTCCAAGCTCTTGAGGTATTGAATGCAATTTTACAGTGATGTTGCTATTACTGTTGTTACATAAGGTTATATTAACAACAGTGTTGTAAAATTGCATGAATCCTCCCACACTGACTTGCCTGATATTTATTTAAATTCTCACATGTATGTTATTATGATTACTAATAGGATTCAAACATGTTAAATTAATGTTTTGGTTTGTTGCTACAATATACTGTTGAGCATATCTATTGCTTTCTTTTGTTTTTTTTTTCTTTTTTAACCTGTTCAACAATTCTAACCAATTCATCTGTACAATATATGTGCAGACAGAAGAAAGTGGAAATAGTCTTACATATGTTGTGGCTCTTGTCAGAGTCATCATCATCATTATCTGTGTACTACCGACTCCTGTTGGCGTCATTGTTAATAGCTATGTACCACCTTGACTTATCTACAAGCGCATTGCTTATAAAGTCACTAATATTTTGTAGTTAAAGTAAGTAAACTGGACAGACCAATTTACATATCTAATACTTTCTTGGTGTTGAGATCGAACATTAAATTACTGATGTTGTGTCATTACTATATTATAGAACACACCTAGTGGGTAATAGTCTGTATTATAAACATTGTAATACAGTGTTACAAAGATTGTAAGCAATTCTGGATCTATGATTGCAGCATGGAAGACATATTAATCATTCAAAAAACACACAAAGTATAATAAATAATCAAATGAAGTTAGCAGTCTTTGTGTGTTTTTAAATGGCTAATTGATGCTACAATAGTTGTAAACAATCAATTTGCATATGCTTGTGGATTGCAAAACAGAAAACAATTATATATTTGTTTCAACTCAGCTGTTACATTTTTTTTCTGTTTGCACACATATTGTACAGAGAAATTGCTTAGTATTGTTTAACATACAGGTTTGGCTTGAAAGCCCATAGACATGTTAGTTTTCTCATTAAATTTTGTGTAATATTGCCTCAAAATGACCATATTTTTTTTTTTACATTTTTTATTCTTTTGCAAGTTTAAGTCTATCAACTATGGCCATGTTGAGGCACCATGTTCGATGACTTAGTTAACTGTAGTAGCTTCTGTACCTGTTTTCATATTTGGATCATGTTCTTATTTTATCAAATCCTATTTGTTGAACCACTAGACTGAATAGCATAAATGAACATAAACATAATCATATAAAGACAAACAAAGACACTGACACACACACACACTTCTGTACAGTTTTTGGCTGCCGTACATATCTTGTAAGGCATTGGTTGACCTGGTACTTTAGTACAAAACTCACTCAAGGTGTCATGCAGTAGGCTCTAAGCCTGAAGCCCCATGGGTATAAAACAAACTTCTCTATCACATACACAGCAGTTATGCCCATGGCTATATACATGTACTTAGTAAAGCAAGTTTCATCATCATTACCTTTGTTATAAGTTGCCTCATTCAGTTTGTCATTCATATATAAACTTTACTTTAATCAATTCTTTGCCATTTTCAGACTGTGAAAGCATTTCTACCAGCCATGATCAAAGAAAACCATGGACATGTTGTAACTGTAGCGAGTGCAGCGGGTCTCCTTGGTGTCAATAGCCTTACTGATTATTGTGCCAGCAAGTTTGCAGTGGTAGGATTTGAAGAGAGTCTTCGATTCGAACTTGAAGTATTAGGCAAAGATGGTGTTCACACAACAGTGGTCTGCCCTTTCTATATAAACACAGGCATGTTCAATGGTGTCAAAGTTCGGTAAGTCTGCCAAACACTTCTCTTTGAAAATAGAAACTAAGATTCAGTTAACTGTATTTCAAGGTATAAGAGCTGTACTGGTTTATGAAAATAATGTCTTAAAATATAACTCTGGTTCTATATAAGAAGTTGACGTATATTACTTGTTTGTTTGACTAAAAATGTCTTTCCCTGGAATATGGTTTGCTGAAATTGGAATGTTTCTGAAATGCCCTTGTGTCTTTTATGCCTTCAAATATGTTACCTTTCTTTCAGACTTCTTTTTTCTTCCACTTCAAAACTGATAAATTTAAAATGTATTCATTACTAAAAATGAAGTAGATTATTACTGAGATTGAAATGCGTGTAAATTAGATTGAATTTCAATTATTGTTCCTAAATTTATTTTTTTTAAATTATACAATTTACTCTTGGTCAAAAATATTTTCCATTCTTTTTATGTATGCCTAAGTATTGCGACTGCTGGACTCATGTTGCTGCAAAAGTAACAGTATGTGTCCGCAGGCTTACCCTTTACCCCAAAGAATCGGACTGTCTTTTCCTTAATCGCATGACAGCTTCTGAGAAATTCTTGATTCTTAATGTTATTTTTCCTCCTCACTTTTGGAGTTAGCCACAATTGCCAAAGCTATTTATTCTTCTCTTCAAAGAAAGATGATTTCAATAAATCTGGGATTTATATTTGATATATTTTTCTTCTTTGTGAGTGAGTGAGTTCCTTCCACCTAGCGGTTAGGATCTTGTAGTCATTATTGCAAGACTGTTTCAATTCCCATATCAGCTGTGTATTGTGTTCTTGAGCAAAACGTTTCATTTCACATTGCTCAGTCACTTAAAGTTAAATGGGTAACCCTGCAACAGACTGGTGTTGCATTCAAAGAGAATGCTGGCTTGTCTGCCTAGCCTGCAGGGTGGCATCATTTGGTAGCTACAACAAGGCAAGGAAGTGCACTGTGAACAGCGATGCATAACAACATCCCATAGTCTGGTCGATAGAGTGATGTTGGGATATATATTGCATAATTCTTCCTAATATATACACAAGACTTAAAAGGAGAAGGGTCTAGACCCATGATTCTCAACGTGGGCCACATGTCCCACAGGTGGGGTATGGTAATATTTGGTGCGGCATGCATAGAGTTATGCTGAATTTTCATACCTTTTGTACACAATGTTCAGTATACCAATAGAGAAAGGGGGCAATTCAAGAATGTGTTATTAAAAAAAAAATTCCTTACATCCCTTCTGTTGACAATTTTATCAAATTTTGAACACTTTAGTGACAACAGGTCATTTTCATCTTATTCGTAAGATCTGTTGTCACTAAAGAGGGAATAGATTATTTCCTCTTATTTAGTGGTATGTGAAGACATTGTAGGTAATTACAAACGCATATATGTGTGTGTATGTGTGCATGTGCGTGCTTGCGTGTGTGTGTGCTTGTATGTAGTATAGAACTGGTTAGTACTGAAAGCAATGCCATCTTAATTCCCTATGGAGAAATAAACTGGAGACAGGTATATGTGTGCGGGTAGTATTGACTCTTTTATCTCTGGTGACAAAAAAAATCTAGGTACATAAGAAAAATGTGGTGCGCAGAGTGTTGATAGGGCAATAAATGGCATTGGGGGGGGGGGGTGAAAGAATCGAATGGTGCAAAATGGGTTGAGATGGAGTGGAAGTAAGGGGTAGCATCAGCAAAGAAAGAGAGAGAGAGGAGAAAGGGAGATAGAGAAAGATAGAGAGATTTATGGTATTGGTAACACACACAGGTATATATATATGAACAGAGATGAAAATTAACAGGTCATTTTATTCCTACCAGTGTGTTTAGGAAGGTAAGAAAAAACTTCCATCATTGATACAAAGGCTTTTGCAGCTGAGAAGATTCACGGAATATTTTTTGTTTCTTTATGAGCATATTTTCCGAAAGTTTATACTGAAATCTTTTTGAAGAAATTGTTGAAAAATTTTGCTTGAACTGAAATCTCTTCGTGTTTGATTCAAAGGCATAACTACAGATTTCTGCCCCCACCCCGCCCACGACTTTGGATAAACTTAACTTTCAGAAAAATGGATTTTTTTAATGAAGTTGTCTATGAATATGTATTATATCATGTATATTTCGAATATACAAAATTTGGGGGGGGGGCGTGTTTTAGGAAGGGTTGGGGTGGGGAATTTCGGAAAATTCACTGGGGCCCGCTTCAATTCGTCTTAACTTTCAAGAAAATGGATATTTTTTAATGAAATTCTCTACAAATATACCTCGGACCATGCACTCGTGGTTATTTCTGTACAAGTCGTCCATATTTGTTTCATTTTCTCCGTTTTGTGCGTTTGTGCATCCGTAGTTGCTTATAATCCTGGATCATGCCCTCTACTAATAGCTATTTCAATGTTCCATGGAAACAAAGGCTACAACCGACTTTGATGACTGGCACCCGTGCCAGTGGAGCGCTAACAGCTCCATCCGAGCGGGATCACTACCAGAGCAGCTGTCTGGCTTTTGTGCCGGTGGCACGTAAAAAGCACCATTTGAGCGTGATCGTTACCAGCGTCATCTTACTGGCTCATTTGAGCAAGGTCGTTGCCAGTGTCGCTGGACTGACTCCTGTGCAGGTGGCACATAAAAAACACCATTTTGAGTGTGGCTGTTGCCAGTACCGCCAGACTGGCCCTCGTGCCGGTGGCATGTAAAAGCACCCACTACACTCTCGGAGGGGTTGGCATTAGGAAGGGCATCCAGCTGTAAAAACTCTGCCAGATCAGATTGGAGCCTGGCACAGCCATCTTGTTCGCCAATCCTCAGTCAAATCGTCCAACCCATGATAGCATGGAAAGCGTACATTAAATGATGATGATGAACTTACATTTTTTCTAGAAGACAATCATTTCAGTCACCTACTGATGGATAATTCAATTTAACAATTGACTCTGTCTCAGTGATCTTTGGATAATTATATTTTTCTGTTTGTATTTTTCTTTACTATGTTTTAATTCTTATTCAGGTCCCAAGTTACATTTAATAATTGTTTTTCTTCTTGGTCTCAGGTATTTGACATTTAACTTGAACCTCATTAGTGTATGCATTGTGCCAGATGTTTGTATGTGGCAGGTTAGAGGTCATAGGAAATTCAAATATTATATGTGGGAAATTTTATAATTAACATATTTTTTATTGACTCCATTGTCACCACAAAACACCAGCACTACAACCATTATCACATTCATTATGATCATCATCGTTAATGTAATTGTTATCATCATAACAATCATCAGTACTACAACCACCAATAAAATTATCACCACTATTATCACTATGACTACTGTTGCTACTACTATTAGTACTACTACTATTACTATTAATGCCAAACATCATCACCATCATCAGAATTTCAAAAGCCACATTAATCTGTATTGTTGCTGGCATTCATTCAAGAGATCAGTTGTACAGCATTTTTGCCTAATAATATTGTAAAGCTGGTCAGATGGTTTTTTGTGGGGCAGCATATATTATTCTCCATTAACGTAGTTTACCTCAATTAGCTGAAGGAAATGAATGCTAGTCCTTCCAGGTTATTCACTCCCAATAAACAAGCATTCCTTCATCATTGTTTTAACATTCACTTTTCCATGTTTTCATGAGTTTGACAGTATTCCCTGTGGCAGATTTTTTTACAGCCAGATGCCCTTTCTGCTGCCAACCCTAATATGTTTCAAGAGCATGTTAATATTTCCTTATGGCCTGACGTGTTTTCACAAAAGACTGAAAATGTGTGAACCCCACTTGAATGGTAACAACACCCTAATATGGAGCAACGTCCAGACAAGAAGATACATACAAACATATGTATATATGACAGGCTTCTTTCAGTTTCTCTTCTAGCAAATTCACTTACAGTGCTTTGGTCATCTTGGGCTATAGAAGAACTTATTACCCAGACAGTGATACCTCCACCTCTAATAAAATACTTATTTCTCATGACACCTATTTTTTTCCTTGTTTATTTTACATCCACTTCACATTATCAATAAGACTTCACTAAGTAACTCCTCTGTATAAATTCCTGATGTCTAGGAAACACACGCACATACACGCATGTTTGCGTGTGCACACATACACACACATATCCTCAATAAAAATGAAGTAATGATTGTGTAATAATACAAAGGTAACATTGTTGTGATACACCAACAGCATTTTTTAAATAACCCAATCATATCTAATGTTCCCTCCAGACACATACAAACAAGACACAAACACTACTTAAAGGAAATTGAGCAACACATTACAAATTAAACGCATTGTTCGTCCTAAATATTATTGTGTTATCTATCACAATGCTATCCTTGTCTTAATACAATGCTGTGATCAGGTTTCCCCTTTAATTTTTTTGATTGTATCACATTTGCATATGGAAATTCATGAAAAATAACTTTGCAGGGTATGTCAGGTAAAACAGTTGTCTAACGCCTTATGTCCCTGTCAGTGTTTGACTGAATTGTTTGATGTTTGGGAATGAGAGAAAGGAAAGCACGAACTCATCGAAACATGTTGCATTGTTTACCTTCAATAGGTTAGAATGACTTTGCTGCCTCTACCTGGCAGTGTTAGTTTCCAGCTAGTCACAGCTGTGCTACTGAGGTTTTACAGATAACAGGAAAAAAAAGAAAAGGAACAAAAGAAGCATTTTTGCATGGCTTTAACAAAGGAGGGAAAGTTGCACCCATAAACTTTGCAAGACCGTGAGGTTAGTGAGGGGAAAATCTGCTGTGAAGGCCTGCAACAGAGTGCACTCTGCTAAAAACAGTTGAGGTGCAGGTTGTAGTGTTAAACTAGGTCACATTAAATCTATTACCCAGCCTAACTAAAACAAGTAATTATCACCTGTTGTTACCTGAGTAACTTCAATTACAGGTGTGTTCAGCATGTGCAGTTTGCAAAAGATCCTTACTAGCATAAAACAATTTGACCACATTAAGAACTAAAATATGACAGAAGTAGATATATATCTCATGGTCAAAGAAAGAGGGGTTTATAAATGGGCATTCTTTATCATTCAATAGAGTGGTGTAATAATGGATTAGGTAACACAAAAGCAATATTCCAGCTAATTTTGTCTGGACAAACACACACATACCAGCATATTGTCTATTTCCCTCATTCTCTCATTCTCACACTGTCGTATAAATATGGTGTGTAGGAGTATGTGTATTTGTGTGTGTGTCATATAAAGGTGTGTAGCTGTGTATGTATGTGTGTGTGTGTGTTGGCATTTGTGTGCATACAACTAAAATATGCATATTTCAATTTCCTATTAATTCCATTTTCTTTAGATTTCCTTACCTGATGCCTATATTGGAACCAGGATATGTATCAGATAAAATTGTTGAGGCTGTACGTTGTAACACTCATATTTTATACATCCCACGGTTGCTCTATTACACACTTGGACTAAAAGGGTGAGTATAAGAGAGTAACAATCTCTTTTACTAATATCTGTTTCATATTTTTGGTTTCAGCGTTAAGTTTCTCTATTTTCCATTTAGTGTCATTTACAAGCCTTTTCTTTCTTCACGAAATCGATAATAATTCCATCACATGCGATACAAACTTGATGACATAGTTACTGATATTGGATGACATTTGATGTAACTGTAATATTCCAATCAGAGGCTTCCAATTTCATCTGAAGTTTATATACAAAAGATTTTGCAACTTTTAAAAAGTGGCAATTTCTAAATCATTGTCTGCCACTTGTATGGTAACAATGACTGTATATCTTTTCATTTTTACTTGACATGGTGGGAGGATCAAAAAGAAATAAAAACATTTAATTGATTTGAAGATAGCAATATACTGTTAATTATGTGTCCTCAAATACCCCTTGTACCCTGTGTAAATTGTGTGCATGTGTATGTGCGCACTTAAATTTCTTTCGAAAACGATTTGAGAGCGCTGGGTTCATCAATGGCACAAATGCATTGTATTAGAGACTATGGAGACTATGTTGAATAATACCTTTGTAAATTAAAAGATTTACTCTACTGACAGGTGTAATTTCAATGACTTGTATCGGTTAATTAAAATGCTATGCTCACTTTTGCATCTAGCCTAATTAGCATCCAAACACCCTGCAAATCATGCTACAACTTTTGTAATAAATGATACCCTGATCAGTTCTCTGATATACAAAAGGAAACATGGCAAGTCTTTTCAAATGAAGATAACCTGGGGCTAAACAAGATTGCCAGCAATCTGTAATTTGCATATTCTTCAATTTGGCTGTTTTACAATGCAAACTACATCTGAAACTGAAGATTTAGATTCTGTCCACATCTTGGGTTACTAGCTAAAGAATTACAGGAACTGTGGAAACCTCTCTCTGTGGTTGTTCAATGTACTCCTGATTTCCTTAATATCACACCTTACCATCTTGCAAAAGAACACAATAAAATCATCTACTTCAGGGTACACTGTGATTTAAAATAAATGAATAACAATAAAGCAAGGGCACTCAGAAAGTGCAAACCTCCACCAAAGCAACATCAACATTTTCTCAACGATTAGCCAGAGTTGATTTTTAAAATGAGAAATCCTGAAATGAACTCAAATGCTCTCACAAATGATAATACTAAAAATGAACCCAGTCACTCTCAAAAATTAAGTAAAAAAATAGGAAAAATGATCCAGAATCCTTGTCCAGAACTGGATTGATCCCAAAATCTAATCAGTGCCAGTTATAAGGCCAAACATCCTTGAAAGTTTTATCCAAATCCATCCAGCTGTTCTTGAGATATCTTGTCCATGGACAAACAAACAAACACAACTGAAAACAATGCCTCCACTTTTGCTAAGGTGGACATAAATATAAAGGCTTAAATGCCTTTGATCAATGTTCTGCTCAATCAGAGCCAACTCACATTTCAACAACAATACAAATAGCATTAAATAATACTGAATATCTCAAATAATGGCTGTTGCATCATGATAAATGTTAAACTAAATGGCATGGACTGAATTAAATAATTGCATGAATTCTTCAAACGAATTGTTCTACTATGCATTGCATGAACTGCTTGCATTATTTTACCCGATTTGATATAGATATATAACACAGGAAGAAGAGTAGCTTGTATGACCTTCTTTAGGAATCCGAAAGCTGGTTGGGGGTGGGGAGTTTTTCTCAAATTTCTCAAATCAAATATCTAGCTTGAATAATTGCAGCAAAGTGGAGTTCACTCAAAGTATCAATTCTATTCTGATTGTTCTCTTCAGAGACCACCACTGTCAAATCCCACTTAACTAGTTTACTAATTGAATCACTGTGGGGTTTCAGCAGGGTGATACAGCTTTTTGTACAGATTATTTCTGTAAAAGTACAAGGCTACATATTCCAATATTAACTGCTGCTTATTTTCTCAATCTAAAAGGGATGAAATTTGAAATTGACCTTGGTGAGATTTGAACTAGAAAAATATAAAGTAACTAATTAGTGTATAATAATAATAATAATAATTAGTGCTCTGATGCAGTATCAGGCAGTGGCTCTCGTAGCTTCTCATCTTAACTGATTGGGAGTGTTATCATGTACATTGTTTTGTCTTGGTATAAAAGATGGGCTACAGCAAATATTCTGCTCAATACCACAGATTTGCTTGTCAGTTGTTTGACCTTAACCAGTTGAGCATGTCCTTTAGTGGCTGACGATATGTGCATCTCTGATCACGAGCAGAAGTAGTGGGGGGGGCATCATAGCCATGTGTTGAGAGGGATTCTTTGGGGTTTGAATAATTCACCTCTGGGAACATGGGTGTTTCATTCAACATCCTTAAACAACCCTTATTTGGGGACCTTTTGAGTGGGATGGATTATTCGACCAGAAAAAAATTCTAATTGGGCCCCACATGCAAGGTCATATGCTGTTTATCTTGATATGAGATCACCATGTCACGCACATATGGTTGTGATGCATGTGCCTAGTGTGCCCTTATCAGACGGATAGTCATGATGGGTATACTGGGCTTCGTATATTTTACCCCAGTGCCACTTTGATGTCATGCACTGCTCTCTCACTCAATAATAATAGTAATGATTATCTTCCAAGATATTTAACATCTAGGTACCAACTCTTATAATTCGTGAAAAGAGACCCTTTGAAACCTTTGACGACAGGTTGCTGTCCGCTCTCACAGAAACGACTAGAGCAAGTAGGATCTAGAGCTCTGAGAAGTAAAATACGATGATAAAAATTTGAAGATTAAGAATAATTATAACGATTTCAAATTTTGGCACAAGGTCAGTAAATTTAGAGGTAAGGGTGAGTCAATATCATTGACCCCCACTGCTCAACTGGCACTTACTTTATCAACCCTGAGAGGATGAAAGCTAAAGTCAACCTCAGCAAAATTTGAATTCAGAATATAGAGACGGACGAAATGGCATCAAGCATTCTGTCTGACATGTTACCAATTCTGTGAGCTCATCGCCTGATTAAGAATGATAATAATGTTAGTGATAAGAATGTGCTTTAACATTGGCAGTGAATTCTAACATGTGCATTTATGATGATGATGATGATGATAACATTCCTTTTGCATAATTCTTTAAGAGTTTCTTTGTTGTTGATGTTGCTACTGTTGATTATGATGATGATGTTGATTTTCTTCTCTGATGTGGTTAATTAATAATTATTAATGAAAAATATTTTGTTTCAGCTTCATGTTAAATATCCTAGATTACACAACCTCCTGACTAATTGTTTATTTGTTTCTCTTATATGTGTATGCATAAATACTTACTTACATACACACACACACACATGTATATACTATATATATATATGCATATATGTGTGCATGTGTATATGTATATATATATATAATGACATACATACATGTGTGTGTGCACATACATACATCTGCAAAGGCATAGATGTGTATGTGTGTGTGTGTGCACATATTTATACAAGCCTATTGCAGATATATTTGTTCACACATAGCAACACACAAAGATTTCAAATCTTTTGATGATAAAGTGTTATATCAACAGAAAAATCTAACTAAGAAAATCAGAGGACAACATGATATTTCGTTGTGGTTTTGTTTCAACATGTTTGCCATGCGCCTTTAAGTTGAAGCTATATATATTTTAAACCATCACAGTTGAATGGTGCTCCTTGTGGGCTTCCTTGTTCTGTTTTATTCCAATCCAGTGATCAAGTATTTGCATTTCCTATTTCACATATACTTTTCCATGTTAGCATCAGTATAAAGTCATTCGCAGATTCCTCTCTACATCTCTCATTGCAAAATTTTAACTTCTGGTTGAGTGGATACAAAAAAACCTTCAGACAACATGACATCAGAATAGTTTTCAGATATTTCACCAGAGTTATACATATAAAGTGTTATGTGGTGTGTGTGTGTGTGTGTGTGCATGTACATGTATTTTTATGCCGTGTAAGTTGCATGTATAGCATTCCATACATTTGTAGAGGGTTTAACAAAGAGGAAAATACAAGACAACACCCAAAGTTCAAAATATAAGAACATTAAAAATCTCAGATAAGGGAAATTTTAATGCTCAACATTAAAAGATGTAGAACAAGTGTGTTGCATGAAAGAAAAATCACATGATACTGTAGAATTGTTTTTTTTTTATGATTTAATACCCTGAGGAGGAAAGTAGCACCCACAATCTTTTAGGGCCTTGGAAATTGGTGGGGAAGAATTGAAGGAAGTTATTCTCAGACCAGAGATTTAGCTCAAAAGCTTGTAATAGACTGGACTTTGCTACCACCTGAGTCCATCCCTGGTCCTATGATACAACCTTCCTGCTTTTCAGTGATCTAAATTTAAATCTTCCATCAAACTTTTCTATTTATTTGATCTTCTCACTAGCTTAATATTGACTGGGTTATTTTCCTTTATTTATCATTATTTTCAAAATTAATTAAAACTAAGGTGGTTTATTTCAACAGAAATATGGCAAAGAAAAGATTAAAATTGGCAAAGGATGAAGTCTCTACTCAAGAAGAGAAGTCTCTTTGATGTATTTTCAAGCAGTTTCAGTTTATGAAATTTAGCTCACAAAGTTTTGCTTGATCCAAAGTGATAAGAGAATACACTTGTTCAAGGTGCCCTGCACTGGAATTGAACCTAAAATTATGTAATTGTGAACAATTAAAAGTATATTTATAATACATTTTGGTTCTCTCGAATAAATAAGGAATCTAAGAAAACTGTGTCAACAGCAGTTCATCCCTAAGAGGGTTAATAAAGGAGTTGGTAAGTTCAGCTGTTAAAGAGTGTAGAATCTAATCTTAAGCTCTATCTTTAGTCTGGGTGTGAGGAAGGCATAGAATTTATTGTTATTACATTGGTGCAAAAGTATTGCTTCTGGTCAAATTAAGTCACCACATTTTCTTTTTCCCTTACTCTCAGATAAAAAGTCAAACTCAGAACTTTAGATTATGCACACCTCAATAACTAAACTTATCTAATACTTCAATGTTCTTACCGATAATCAATTCACATAATCATTAATGTATTACATACAAATTATTTTAACAGTCTCTACTTCACATTCATGCCAAAATTCACTGCATACTTTTTCATTCATAAATCACTGGGCTAAACTATAAAGAAACATCTTACCATTTTTGATTTCAGAATTTTTAAATTTTTATAGAAATATTTATTCAATCTTACTCATACTGTACTGAAGATGTAAAATCTGATATGTTAGAAATAGTAACCAAATCTTCCTCAAAATGTATACTGTTGTCTTAAAAAGATAAGTTCGAAAGGAAGGCAAGGTGGTGACAGTTGTGATGCTTTTAATTCCAGACCTGCTCAATTAATGCTAATTTGGGGCTAAATAACAAATAGGATGAGATCTGCTCCTTTAATTGTCAGCTCCACATATTTTCTGTTAGTTATAAACCTTGTTTATTATTATAGAAGACTGTGTGTGTGTGTGTGTGTATTTATATAATTAAATAATTAGTTTGTTCAATATTGTGTTATAAGAAATGTCTTTGTATTTCTAAGAATATTTGCCTGAAATCAGTGCCTGTACTCACACATACATGCAGATAGATACCTTTTAAACCATCAACAAAACATTGCTGGTCATGCTTGCATTTTGATCCATTTTATTTGCATGTTATAGCTAAACATGTTCTTCTTCTTCAGAATATTGCCACACAAATGCATATCCCTGCTTGCTCGTTTCTTTGGAGTATCTACAGACATGGAAAAATTCAAGGGTAAACTGGGACAAAAGAAAGAATGATCTTTCTGAGTTTATTCACAGGTCTCTACATTTTCTGAGAATAATTCTTCTTTAAATCTATTGCTGCCTTTGTGTCTTACCTTTATGTTGCACCTTTATTTTCTGTACTGGTCATCCACTTGACCACAACATACTCCCTCATCTATTATCCGACTTTGTCAGTATTTCTTTATCACTCACTCTTACTGCTTTTGTTTAATATTTTTGTTTACCGTTCTGGCTTCTCCGCTTTGCACCTCATATTCCTGCTTTCATATCTAGTCAGAAGCAGCACTAATGCATGAAAGAAGACAGAAACGAAGGTCACTGCTTCTTTTTTCTGGATCACACCAGATTATAGATCTGATATTATTTCTCACCATTGTTTCAGTAATGTTTTCATTTCTTTTCAATTGCTAATATCTTTTTGAATCTTGTATCTTATCTCTGTGCATGTTCACACACATATATATATATATATATATCATCATCATCATCATCAGATGTTAAACGATGATGATGATGATGATAATAAATATTAATAATAATAATATGAGGGAATATCATTCCAAACTTACAGGGAAAAGTTCAATTTAGAAATACTAAATCAAATTTCACAAAATATAATTTTCTAATTGTTTTATATATATATATATATATATATATATATATATATCTTTTGTCAAAGACTGAAATATATGGTATTATTTCTAATTCTGTACTTACACTTGTTTCATTAAAATATGTGAAATATATTTTGTAAGCATAGATATTAACAGTAACAACAATAGTATGCATATAATGAATTCATGATATAATAATATATGTACATTCATTAGCCTTTAATACCCTTTATACAATTTGTTGCACATAGGTGTTAATGGAATTGCACATTGGTATTAAATGGTAATGTATGTATACATATATATGTATATTATTAGGAAGGGCATCTAGCCATAGAAACCATACCAAAGCTGACATTTAAGCTTGGTACAGACCTCTGGCTTGCCAGCTTCTGTCAAGCCTTGCGACCCATGCCAGCATGGAAAATAGATATTAAATGATGATGAAACAATATCATAAATTCCAGTCTTTGTTTTGATATAGACACACTCTGCAGCTCATACACTTGACCATAAATTTCAATTGGTATGTTTAATTGTCTCCTTAAAGATTAAACATTTACATCCAAACAACTGATAGCTAGAATTAGCAGAAGTATTTCATGAGGACACAGCTTGAATTGTAATCCTTTTTACACACATATATACATACATACTCAGGTTGTGATCGACTTATGACCACAGCAGGTTGTGACTGACTAGTCTTAAGTCAATTAGGTTGTAAGTCAGCCTATAGGCCTACATAGCTTTGTTTTATATTTTTACATTCTTAAGGTACATTCTCAGGTAAAAGTCACACACAGCATTCTGTATTATACTATTATACTGGTGTTAGTTAAAAATCTCAGAGTCTCAAGCAGTCATCTTATAAACAAATTTGAGGTTATCTCAATGTCTCTGTGACAGAATAGTCATCCAACACAGTGGTGATCAATAACCAAGTCTAGGGGAAGTGTTTGTTTGCTGACATCATCCATAATCCCATTAGATTTCAACTGGACGATTTATTATTACTGCTGGGAGCTGGCACGCCAGTTATAAAGTCGATCAGTCATAAGTCTGATAGGTCATAAGTCGATGACGACCTGTATAAATATATACAAGAGTATTGTCGCTTGTAGCATTGAAAAAGATATAAAAGGTGAAAATAGAAAACTTCTGACAATGAAGAAAGTTTTAAAAAAACCTTTATAGTTAAATTTTAATGGGCTAACGGAACCTTCATAACTGGACATTTCTCAAACTGTTCTTTTCTTCTGAAGATGGGCCTTTGTGCCCGAAATATAAAGGTTTTATTAAACTCTCCACATTGTCAGAAGCTTTCTATTTTCTCTCTCATTACCTTCTTCAAAATATATATATATATATTTATAAACCTTTTCCAATTTCTTTTCTCTAGCTTACTTTGTTCTCATTCATCGTATTTACTTTTCCTCCTTCTTTTCTTATTTCTATTTTCTTCTTCTTTTGGAAAACTTTATTTGCATTATCTTATTATTTAGTTTCTGTCATATTTCCATTGTTTTCTGTTATTTTTATATTTTATTGTCTTTAACAATTCTAGTGATTTCTTAAACTATTTATTCCTGTTGTTTTTATGTTATATTCTTTTCTTGATTTCTTTGTTTATATATGCAATTGTATACATACATACATACATACACACATATATTTATCATGTATGCACATGTATGTGTGTATATATACAATATGTACATAATGTATGTATATGTGTGTGTATATGTATGTAATGTATGTATTTACATATATATATGTATATATCTTGCTTGTTCTACTTAATTCTACAACTGGAAAATTAACTAAATTTAATGCCACTTCAATTAAATGCAAAGAATTTGGTTTCATTTTGAGTTTTCTATTTTCATATTGTTTATTTTTTTGCTTGATTTATTCTTGATAATAAAAAGCATATTACATTTTTATGTGAAAGTTTTTGTGTAAAGGAATTTTTATATAATTGTTGATGCTGCAA
>NC_043000.1:159190226-159300226 GCF_006345805.1 Octopus sinensis | reverse complement strand
CACAGAAAAGAAACAAGGAGAGAAAAAAATGCGTGCAGAAGCTAGCAATTCAACATGGCGATTCTGGCCAGAAGTCAGAGATCAAACGTGAGATGCAAGAGCGAAAATAGAGATAACAGGGTCAAATGACTTCGCCCCAACATAAGGGTGCGTGTGTGTATGAGAGAGTGTATGTATGTATGTATGTATGTATGATGTGATGTGTAATGTTGTATGGTGTAGATAGATAGATATAGATAGATGTAGGTAGGTAGATAGATATAGGTAGGTAGATAGATATATATGGATAGATATAGGTGGTATTGCTTGTCAAAAATTTTACACTTAATTTCATGATGTTCTAAAAACATTTTTCTGTCTTTCTGATGAGATGTCAGACTCCTTGCTTATTGCATATGAACTCAAAAACTTATCTATGTACTATCAATATATATATATTACATAATTCTCATGTATTGCATAATTTATTTTCCACTTGCCAAAAGTCCTTATACACAAAGACTAAAAAGATATCAGGGTCATCCCATAAGTTCTGTCTGATTTTACCTTTTTCAAAAATGAATGAAATTTAATAGTAGTTTAGAATATCTAATGGAATTAAAGATTATTTTTATGCATTTGTGTACATTTAAACTAAATATTATTTTACAGAATAATAGAATTAAAATTTCTTTGATTAAAACCCTTTCTAATATGGAAGTATCCAAAGAGCATTTAAGGCACATAATGCTTTATGAGTACAAAAAGAGAAATTCTGCAGCTGAAGCGACTCAAAACATACACTCAGTTTATGGGAAAGAATGCTTGAATGAGAAAAATTACAGAAGATGGTTTGCAAAATTCAAAAGTAGTGATTTCAGCCTTGAAGATGAAGATTGAACAAGACGTCCAGTTGAGCTTGATGATAAGCTCCTTGAGGCATTACTTGAAGAAAATCCTGCATTATCAGTTGAAGAATTGGCAATAAAGCTTAATTCAAGTCGTTACAACTGTTCATCATCATCTTCAACAACTTGGAAAGGTTCCTAAACTTGGAAAATGGGTGCCTCATGAATTGTCCGAAAGCAACCGCAAATCCCAAGTTGACATCTGCTCTTCTCTCCATTCTTGCAAACTCATTTGACCCTTTTTGGTTAGACTTGTGACTGGTAATGAAAAATAGATCTTCTAATGAAATGTTAAACATTGTAAACAGTGGCTTGGTAAAAGGGGAAAAGCTCAGCCACAACCGAGAAGGGAACTTCATGGAAAAAAAGGTTCTCCTTCAGACTAGCAGTTCTTTGCTTTGAAACCAGAAGAGTTTTTACATTGATAGGATTTAAAAGCTTGTAAATAGATGGATGGAAGTCATAGATAATCAGGGAAAGTACATTGATTATTAATTTCAATTAAATATAACATTTGATCACTTATTTTCTTTATTCAAAATTTGGACAGAACTTATGGGATGACCTAATATTTTCTGGTGAATTTTATTCTTCAATTAAGTTATATTTAATTTTTGAATTATTAATTATTAATAAATTACTATTATAAACTATATATAAATTTTAAATGTCATTAATAAATTATCATTTTATAAGTTAACTGCATGATATCACTAATAGTTTCTATAAGTTACCATAATAAAGTTATGTAATGTTTTATATGATGAGCTATTGTAACAAAAATGTAACTCTTGTTTCTTTTATTTTTGTCTTTTAGGTACTTGCCGGTGAGATGTATGTCAGTGGTTTGTAACTTCTTTGCTACCACTCAAAGTATGGAGACATTTATTGGCCGACAAAAACAAGAATGAATCTTCTCCATACACTCACACTACCACATTTACATGCATACACAGAGAAACACATATACAAATATATACATGCACACAAATAAGTATCTATAGGCTTATTAATTAATTCAGAGGCAGACACTTGCTCTGATAAAAATGTATAAACGCACAGTGCACAGGAATACACACACTCACACATATATATTCAAACATACATACATACATTATCAAATGAAATGTCATCTTGGACTAAAGTCTGAATACAAAAACGAAATTTAAGATTTTTTCTCAATTTTTTTTTATTAAGTATAGAAATCAGTTATCTACTAGCTACTTGCGCAAGTAAGAAAACTTATATTATGTATTATTGTATATGAATGATAAAATATTACTTCATAATTTCTTGTTTATTTGAGATTTAAGCTATCATAGTAGATGTCAGTGTTTTATTAAAATAAGGAGCTATCATTTGAAATAAGGGCTTAGATTCTTCCTTTGCCTAGCAATGGACTCCCATACAGGAAGATATCAGCACAGCTAAAAGTATCAGTTGACGAT
The DNA here is from genome assembly GCF_006345805.1 of Octopus sinensis. NCBI lineage: Eukaryota > Metazoa > Mollusca > Cephalopoda > Octopoda > Octopodidae > Octopus > Octopus sinensis. Next base: position 159,297,891 of record NC_043000.1, on the reverse strand, counting down.
GTCCAGAAAGCTTATTGTCATTTTCATTTGATAGATGTGCACAAATGACATGGAATGTCAGGTAAACCTTGTACCAAAATCTTCAAACCAAATGTGTGATTGATTGTCTTTGTGTTGCATCGCCATTTACAGGGAAGAATTCTATGTTAAGACTATAAGTTGTTGATTGCTGGAAGACTTAAATAATTGCTTTAAGTACAGCAAAATAAATAAGGCTTTCACAGAAGACATCTAGGATTATCTGTGCTTCTGCAGTGATAATAAAAACTGGACTAATGTGGGCTGGTTAAATGTAATGTTTATGACAAAACAGCCATTAAAGATTTACATCTAAAACTCCTTTTGTTTGTCATCCATCAAACTCAAAGTACAATCTTATGTATATATTCTCGTATGAGTCAAGCAATGGCCATCCATTATGATATGGGTGGTGGTGGTGGGAGGGTTATTTCTTCAAAGGGCAGCACTGGTATTTGGATAATATCCCACAATATTAATTCTGAAACTTACCTAGATGTTCCACTGAAGCTGTTCCTTATTCATATAAGCATCCTTAATTGCAATATATTCCAACATGGATTTTCTACATATATCCAAAGAATAGCTTAGTGCTAGCTAATGAGATTACTGTATTGGGTAAATGACCGGCATAATCTTTTGGTCTGAACCCTAAAGAAAATCTGCAGGATTATATTGAGAACAAAATTTGAAACAGAAAATGTTTAATAATTTTCCAATTTAAAAGATACTGCATGGGAAAATAACTAGAGATTACTATAAAAAAATTTGGTTAAAAGCATGTCTAACCATGTCACTGCTGTATTAGAGGTTAGGTGATTATAATACCAAATATTTAGTTGTATAACATTGATATTTCCTTTTGTAAGCATACAGGGAAGTAGGAAAAACGCCTAGGGTAGAGAAAGATAGACCACCTGTCCAACTTCAGAAATCTCTCTTTTGTTAGTCATTATGTTATCTGATTATATTACTAAATGCATTCCTTATTTTTCTTCTTTTTTTATTTACATCATCAATTACATTTTAAAACTTTTTTTTGTCAATGTATTCAGACTTTTCAATGAGACTATATTGATAATAAATGATTCACACATACACATATAAATGATACATATACACACACAGCCTTGCACATCATTGATATAAACATTGGTGAGTGAACAAGAACAAGCTTCACTAAAAGTCAGCTGAAAATATGCATACATAAATAAATTAATTTCTAAATTAAATTATATATTAATAAATATGTTTAAAATATTTTTTAAATATGGAAAAAATTTTTTAAAAAGCTAAAAAAAAAATTGGGAAAAAATACGCAAAATGAAGTAAAAAATATATACCTCTGAAATTACAATGGAATTAAAGTATGAAGATGGAATAAGAATATTTGAGTTTTTGATATTAACATTATTATTATTATCATCCTCATCAAAGCAGTCAGCTGGCAGAATCAATAGCACACTTGGCAATATGCTTAGTGGTATTTCATCCATCTTTACGTTCTGAGTTCAAATTCTGCCCAGGTTGACTTTGCCTTTCATCCTTCCAGGGTCAATAAAATAAAAGCACTGGGAGTCAATATAATCAACTTGTTCCCTACCCCCAAAATTGCTGGCCTTGTGACAAAATTTGAAACCATTATTACTACCATTAAGGTGGTGAGTTGACAGAACTGTTAGCACACTTGGCAAAGTGCTTAGCGCCATTTCATCTGCCTTTATGTTCTGAGTTCAAATTCCACCAAGGTCGACTTTGCCTTTCATTCTTTCAGGGCCGATAAATTAAGTACCAGTGAAACACTGGTATTGATGTAATTGCCTAGTCTCCTCCGCACAAATTTCAGGCCTTGTGCCTTTAGTAGAAAGGATTTATTGACATAATGGCTTAGAAGCAGAAAGAAAAGTTTGAGGAACAGGTCTAAATTAAAGTTCTGTCAACTGGCGAGTTTTTTTTTTTTCAAGTTCAGATATTTGTTTATCAACTTTGCTTTTCATCCTTCTGCCATTGAGAACAGATATTACCAACCAAGTATTGGTATCAATTCAATCAATTATAAACCTTCCCCGTATTTTGTGCCTGTCTAAGATATTATTATTGTTGTTATATTATGTAAACTTGTCTTATTGTAAACTTATTTTGGTGGTGATGGGCAGAATTAGCTGGTGGGTGTGTTAAATACTTTTCAGTTTTTTTATTATCTTTCAACACTTTGAGTTTAAATGTATGGTTTTGCATCTACATTAGATATTCTTCTTCTTTTCATCATTATTATTATTATTGTTGTTCTTATTAATGCAGTGAGCTGGCAGAATCATTAGCACAGTGGACAAAATGCTTAATGGCATTTCACCTGTCCTTTATATTTTGTATTCAGATTCTGTCAAGGTCAACTTTGCCTTTCATCCTTTCAGGTTCAATGAACACTGGGGTCAATATAATCAACTATTCCCCGTCGCACAAAATTTCCGGCCTTGTGCCTGTAGTAGAAAGGATCATTATTACTATTATGTTAAAGGCAGTGAGCCGGTAGAACCATTAGCATGCCAGGCAAAGTGCTTAACAGAATTTCATCTGTCTTCACATTCTGAGTTCAAATTCTGCTGAGGTCGACTTTGCCTTTCATCTTTTCAGGGTCGATAAAATAAGTACCAGTTGAGCACTGGGGTTGATGTAATCAAACTGGCCCCTCGCCCAAAAATGTTGGCCTTGTGCCAAAATTTGAAACCATTATTATTATTATTATTATTATTATTATTATTATTATTATTGTTAAGGCAAGTTGGCAGAATTGTTTACATTCAGGATTTAAATTTAACAAAGGTCAACTTCATCTTTCATCTTTTTCGGAGTCAATAAAATAAGTGTCATTGAAGTACTGGGTTTTGATGTAATCAACGAATCCTCTCTCCTCAAAATAGCTGGCGTTCTACCTATACCAGAAACAGCTGAAGGTGACACGTCGGCAGAATCAGCAGAGTGTTGGAATAAATGCATTACAGTATTTGTTCTTGGTTTTTGCATTCTGACTTCATATCCCACCAGGGTCAACACTGTTTTTCACTCCCCCCCCAGCCTATATCAAATAAGGTACCAGTCAAATACAAGGTACAGCAAAGTCAGCTATTCCTCTCCCACTAAATTTGTGGTCTTGTGCAGATATGAGAAACCATTATTATTATTTGTTATGATTACAATGGCAAGTTAGCAGAATTATTAGCATGCCAGACAAAAGGCTTAGTGTCATTTTGTCCATCTTTATGTTCGGATTCTGTTGAGGTTGACTTTGCCTTTAATTTTTTTCAGGGTCAATAAAATGTACCAATTGAGTACTGGGGTCAATGTAATTATCTAGTCTCCTCTCCCAAGTCTCAGGCCTTGTGTCTACAGTAGAAAGGATTATTATAATTATGCCACCAGGGTTGACATTTTTCCAATTAAGGGTTGATAAAATAAGTACTAGTTGAGCACTGGGGTTGATGTAACTGACTAACCCTTCCTCCAAAATTTCAGGCCTTGTGCCTATAGTAGAAAGTATTATTATTACTGTTATTGTGTTGTTTTAGCAGACATTTAGTTTCATTGAGACACTATTCTCCTGTCTCTGCTCTGTCTCCTCATCTTTCTGAAATATCACACTCTAGACTGTTAACCAACACTATTTACTACTACATTACCATTCCCAAAATCCATCATGTAGGGACTCAACATAATGGCCAAATCTTTCAAGTTCTCCAGCTAAAAATGTTTGTCAATATTTAATTCCATCCAAACTGTTTCCATATTTTTCACCCCTCTGGAGAGTCAATTATTTGTGTTACCAATCAAAGCCTGGTTTGATTCAAATGACTAAACCATTTTCCTATGAATTTTGGGGCTTGTATCTGTAAGAGAGATCACTTAAAAAATTTTATGAAAGTAATACCTCAGGAAAACTTTTTAAGGTAATTTGTGTTGCCACATTGGCATTAAAAACTAAAAAAAAAAGATGTAATTAAACACAACAAAGTACAATGATTCATTTCTGCATTCGTTATTTGGTTTGATCTTTTGTATTTTTTTTTTCAATTTTCTTTTTAATTCTTGCTCTAATTGTTGTAAAATTAAATTCAGTTGCTATATACTTATATATGATGATAATTAAATACTTTGAAAGTAAATTTGTGTTTGTTCTTCATTTAACATCAATTTATTTCTCCTTGAAATTAAAAAATTTACCTTTTTTTTTTAATTACATTTTCAGACTTTTTCTTATTACATCTGCCTTATTCTATGGAAAACCAATTATTAGCATTGACCTAATGATTCAAACAAGGATGGCTGGAGAAGAGTGGTTATATAACTCTCAAGAAGAGGAAAACAACTATGTTAACGTTGAACATTTTGCCAGCCTCCTTGGTGCAGATTCCAATCTTCTACTTTGTGAATTGCATTTATTTATTTTTGATATGCACAAGATTATCGATCAAATCCAAACAATTCATTTTTTTCTCAATGACATTATGTTACAGGCAATTGTATATAATTTTCATTGTCCATGACTTTGCAACAGGTTGCTCTTGTCTAATTTCATATCAACTCTAATAGAATCCTCTTGTGGTATACTCTTTACTCTTCTACGTGTTTCAGTCATTTGACTGTGGCCATGCTGGAGCACTGCCTTTAGTCGAGCAAACCAACCCCAGGACTTATTCTTTGGAAGCCTAGTACGTATTCTATCAGTCTCTTTTGCTGAACCACTAAATTACAGGGACGTAAACACACCAGCATCAGTTGTCAAGCAATGTTGGTGGGACAAACACAGACACACAAACATATATACACACACACTCATACACACACACATATATATATATATACATATATACGACGGGCTTCTTTCAGTTTCCGTCTACCAAATCCACTCACAAGGCTTTGGTCACAAGGCTATAGCAGAAGACACTTGCCGAAGATGCCATGCAGTGGGACTGAACACGGAACCATGTGGTTTATAAGCAAGTTACTTACCACACAGCCACAACTACACCTATGCAGGTAACAAGATAACTCATAGAGGTACAGTACACACATCTGTAGTTATTATGTCTCCACTTAACTAAGAATCATACTGAAAACTCAAACAAGCAGGAAAGAGTTACCCATGATGCAGTGTGAAAGTCTAGGCTGTTTGCACTCTGCATTTTCCTATCTTTTCCTCTGCGCCTCTAGTTCCAGTTGATGACCAAAAGGAGGTCAGCAAGGTGCTGTTCATTTGTATTTACTTCTGGTGGGGTGCACCCCAATACAATTTCAGACTTATGAGGTTAATGATCCCAGGAATGTTCCTATATATTTGCATTTTCCATATCTTGTTTCTGTGAAAGATAAATTTTCTTTGGAATACAGCAGTAGTTGTAGTGCTTGTGTGTTGCATATGTATTTCAGAGAGAGGACAAATCTTTCATGTAATGACAGTGACTATGAGTGTTTAAACTTGTTATGGCAACAAACTGTACCCTTTGTATATAAGTAGTCTTCCAGTTTTAGTACTTTTCCTTAAGTGTAACTCCCATTGTGGGTGTGAATGTTATGCTGTTGAGTATGATAGTTGTGTGCAGTTATTATCTGGTGTTGCTTGTAAGAAGCAAGACAATGGATTTAGTAAGGTTTAGATGATTGATATAAGAACTAGTAAGAAGATTGTGTGTAGAGAATACCATGAGGATGTGAGTGTGTATGAAGCTGCATGCATGATCTGAGGTGTGTATGAAAGGGCAGATCCTTGTGAAGCACCATTTGAGAAACTGCAAATTTTGAAATTGTTTTTGTAATAAGCAGGGTACCAGCACTGACCAATTCCCATCCCCACATTTTCACACGTCCAGACCACGAGCCCTCTTTCACACGCACATACATACTCTCTTATACACACATGCACCTTCATGTTGGGGGTCATCTTTACTTTGTTATCTCCCCTACTTCTTCGCTCTCCTGTGTGACCCTTCTGTCCGGCAGTCACCATGATAGATCGTTAGCCACTACACATTTTTTTTCTCTTTGTTTCTCTCCTTGTTTTTTTTCTGTGTCCCTTTCTGTAGAAGAGTGTAGGCTCGAAAGTAAAAGACTTTCTATTCCTGAGCGTTATACTAATACATCTGTTTATTTTGTACACCACCTGTCTTCGTCTTTTGTTTTTTACGTAAACTCTCCCCCTATATACACATGTACCATATATGCATGTACACATAAATGTATATAATGTGTGTTTATGTTTATATTCGTGCAGGTGGTTTTATATTTTCTCTGTTTTTTTGTGTGTAGTTTTATGTATATTCTTACACAATGGCCATATGGTTTTTTACGTATACTATGAGGCCTCTCCAATAGGAATATGGTAAGGCGAACTTAATTGGGATGTAATTAGGAATTTGCCATCCTTAATGTAAACAAGATAGGAAATGGGTGAGAGAGGAAGTAAAGTAATTAAGTTAATTTTTCAACCAATTATAATATTTAATAAAGATTAATGGAGAATTTTGCCTTTCACAATATAGAAACATCTATCATGGCACCAACAGACAAAATGGAAAAGGGGTTGCCCCAGATGAGAGCAAGGGATAGGCACTGGAACAGCCACTGACTCATGGGGTTGGCACTTGTGGGTAGCCATCTCTGCTCCAATGGCGGTTTCAGGGATATGGTCAGGGGGCCAAGAATGCTAGAGGTCTCAACTGTCACAGGCTCAACTATAAACCTGTCAATGGTTATCTCAAAGTAAATACCGTAAATCCTCGTGTATAGTCCGCCCTTGAGTATAATACGCAGGGGATTTTTAGGGGGCTGTACCTCTGAAAAACCTAAGCCTTGTGTATAATATGCACCCTTTCTCTAACTTGAGTTAAGGGGGTCTATATAACGTCCTTGGTTTGTAAAAATGTATACGGTAACGTCTTTTATTATTATTGTATATATAACGTAATGCAAACGTGTAGCATTTTTGTGCATTTTGTTTGCAGAAAATAAAGAAATAACAGTAATAACATTTAATAAATGTTGCTTACTGCAAGTTATGGATGATTCTTTTATGACTTCATTGCTTTCAGGTTTAGCTTAAGGTATTTTCGCGCCTGACATCACAAAATGCATCTGAATAAACATTGCCGGACAGCAAATAGAGACTCGGACATTGCTTAGAAAATAATTTTCATTTTTAACTTCGTATATAGTACGCACTAGGGATTTTGACCTTTAAATTTTAGGGAAAAAATGCAGATTATACCCGAGGATTTACGGTATGTGTGGTTATACAATTTTCGTTTCATAAAGTTATTTTTCTGGCTGTTATTGTTCATGTTTTTGAAGACATTTTTGTGTATAAAACGCTGGTAATTGTTAAAAGCATTTTTGTGCAGAGCTGTGAGTTTGGGAGATGGAATATTTTAGGGGTTTGTTGTTGTTGTAGCTATTGTTTCCTTAAAATCGCGTATTTTTGTCTTGCTTGTGAAATACTGTTCTTTTTTAGAATTTGTATGTTTTGGTAAACATGTTTTAATGAGCTCTATAGATTTTCGGGCTGTCATCGTTTATTGCGTTTATTGTTTTCTGATGACTTCCCTTGCGTGTTGAAAAAGTCACATCGTTCTCAATTGTTGGTTCGCTGTTAGCAGATACATAAATAAGTGCATCTTATCACTGCAAATGTTTCGCTGATCTGCGGTTCTTAGTTACATACTCCTATAAATATTAGCTGAATCATTACTCCTGAAAAGTCAATAGCGATTATACCGATAGATGCATCTGATTAGAAAACATCGAAGGCAGTTGTCTCCAGTTATTACAGTTGTCATGATGCAAGTTGATTCTTTATTTTAGAAAGGCGGTGAGCTGGCAGAAACGTTAGCACACCGGGCGAAATGCGTAGCCGTATTTCGTCTGTCGTTACGTTCTGAGTTCAAATTCCGCCGAGGTCGACTTTGCCTTTCATCCTTTCGGGGTCGATAAATTAAGTACAAGTTACGCACTGGGGTCGATATAATCGACTTAATCCGTTTGTCCCCTCTGTGTTTAGCCCCTTGTGGGTAGTAAAGAAATAGATTCTTTATTTTAGAGGGAGAAGGCGCTCGAATATTGTGACGTAAACAAGAGTAATAGTAATCAAAACTGAATAATTTCTTTATTCAGAAATTGAAATCGTAGCACGGTATTTACTTAACGAGAGGTTATCCGATTCTTCGCAGCACTTACGCACGTGTTATATATTATATTTCTGTTACTAATGCTTCACTTATATAATTTTCGCATTGGAAGATCTACAGCAATTTAACCAACCATTATTCACACCACACCCAGAAGGTTGACAGTAAAGTCAAATTTGACAGCAGCGTTTGAACTTAGGTCTCAATAAATCAACATAGAAGGTTCTGTAAAGCAATCTAATCCGATAGTCTAATATATAAACCATCTCCATTGCTCTGTATAAGATAAATATTTCTTCTTAGCGAGATACCGGACCAATATTTAAAGAAGTGGGGGACAGTTTGCTATACTTACTCAGTAAAGAACGGACGCCTTAGAACAAGAATGAAATTTATGGTAAATCAAAACTCTGACACTTTTTGAGTCATAATTAATAGAGAATCGTTTGATTTACTTGTAAATTATCATTGGACAAACAGTAAAAGTTACACCTTTCCATTTTCTAAATTTCTTAGAATCAAATATGAGTTTATAATTGCTGAGCATTTGATGACAAGGTACCTTCAAGTCAATATCAAAATGAATGAATGAGTGAAGAAGTAAATTCAGCAAGCAACAAGGAAACACTAAAATGCTTTCTACTCCATTCTAATATGGAAAAACTTATGCAAACTAGTGACGATGATGACAATGAGAATAAACGAAAGGAATATTACAGACAATTGATCTCATACCCATAGTCTATGTGATCAGCCCTCAACACATTGTAACTGCGTCAATTTCAATTTCTGCTGAAGCCATTTCACTTCGCTTACGTCTTTAGCTAAAACATGGACGCCTGGAACAAAGGAGTAACACAGAAAAGAAAGAAAAGAGAGAGAGAGAAACCAATTATTGATAAAGTATTCGAGCTACTTCAGCGAGATGATAGGCAATGTGATATAGGTAGGTCTTGAACATAAAAGGACGAAGCAAAACAACACATGGCATTTGTTTAATCTGCTACTTTCCTATTCCTGCTAACAAATGAATAGATCATTTTGAGCAGAACAGTTCTGTATTTTACGGAAAGGGATGCTTTGAGAAGTTGTGAGGACTATACTTTCTCAAGAATATTAACGAAGCAAGAGATGTGGACCCTTTTTTTTAATACTGCAGGCATCTGGTTGCCCAATAATTGGTTCACTGCATTTATGACTGACCGAGTGACAAAAGTATTGTTGTAATTCAGCGCAGAACAAATATCCTAAAGGGTCCCATTGTAAGACAAATTGTTTTAGGTTTCCTTGTCGGTATTTATACAACTTTCTGCACATTTCCATCTACCAAATTCTGTTCACAAGTTATTGTTCGACTTGAGACTCTGATAAAATACCCATTTTGCCTCTCATTTTCAATGGAATTAATTCTCAGTCGATTGAATATTTGCGTGGCAAAAAAATTTAACTTCCTAACTAGGTGGATACCATAACGTAATACTGTTTTATCACAGTCTCAAGTCAAACAGTAGCTTGTGAACAGAATTTGGTAGATGGAAATGTGCAGAAAGTTGTATAAATTTTTACGTTACACTTTCGTTCTCTCACTTTAAAATCAGGGACAATTTTAAATTAAGCACAGACATTTATAAAAAAAAAATTGATGCCTAGTGCCTTCGAGTGCCTCGTAGAGGGTGACCAAGAACAGTTTAGTGATTTTAAAGTGAGAGAACGAAAGTGTAACGCAAAAATTATATTATGCGAGAATTGAAACCAAATGGCAAACTTGACTTTTATTATTGAAGTGTTCGACAAATTTCCACCAGGTTGTGCATGGACGAGAAATGTGACCCATGAAATAATGAAATGTAAAGTAGACTTTAACAAAAGCATAACCAAATAATGCAAAGCATTTGTCCGGTGGTCACCTGATTCTGCCATCACGGTCCTCCCCTAATAATGATTTCTAACATAGGTATGGGGCAACACATTTTAAAACCCGAGTATTTGTGAATGAAGAAAGAAGGCACAATAATGGCTGGTATGGGGGTTCACTTACTGTAGCAATGACAGCAAGTACAAAAGAAAACAAATAATGAATTTATCTCAGCCAGGGCTTGGATTCAGAAAATGATTTAGAATTGACACAGTAACATTCCATTGCCGCTAAGCCAAAGACAAGCTGCCGTTCTTATTCACTAGTATCGTTTCTGTACCGACATCTACTTCTCTAATGTAGCTAGCTACGTATCCTGTGCCTCTCGGTCTTTATGGATGCCCTGTCTTTCGTTCCCTTCAGATGTCTACTGTGGCGCACATCCCAGACCTTACCATCTCATACCTTAGAAAGCCTCTATGATCACTGCAAGAAATAGCAGTCTAATCTCCTTCAACTTACACCCCACTGTCTTATAAAAGATACATTAGGTAATATTGTTCAGGATTACCTGAACGCAGAAAAAAGGCAAGATGGTCTTATCTTAAATGCTTTTAATCATAAGTTTGCTCTGTCAGAGCTGCTTAAGAAGGACAAAAACTTTCGATCTTCAATAGCTCGGAAGTTCCTATCAATCTTCGATTTTCCTACATTCATTAATCTAAGTTACAACAGCACTCACTTTACCAATATGAGCACTAACAAAGACAATGGTCATTATCCCTTTCCATTTAATTTATTCATAAAAAAACAAATATTGCAAAAGTGATGAATAGGCGTAGGAGTGGCTGTGTGGTAAGTAGATTGCTTACCAACCACATGGTTCCGGGTTCAGTCCCACTGCGTGGCACCTTGGGCAAGTGTCGTCTACTATAGCCTCGGCCCAACCAAAGCCTTGTGAGTGGATTTGGTAGACGGAAACTGAAAGAAGCCCGTCGTATATATGTATGTATGTATGTATATATATATGTTTGTGGTTGTGTCCCCAACATCGCATGACAACCGATGCTGGTGTGTTTACGTCCCTTACGTCACTTAGCGGTTCGGCAAAAAGAGACCGATAGAATAAGTACTAGGCTTACAAAGAATATGTCCTGGGGTCGATTTGCTCGACTGAAAGGCGGTGCTCCAGCATGGCTGCAGTCAAATGACTGAAACAAGTAAAAGAGATTAAATAAATTCAGTCATGTTAGGATTTGAATAAAGACGAGATGATTAAAGTCAAATACTCCATATTTCGACGCCGTAGCCCTTACCGTTTGATATTTCAGTAGTCTATAAAACATTTACTCTTTATTCATACTTATACCATTTAACTTATGCAAATAATTGGATGGTGATGTGAAATGAGGGCAGGTTAACTAAATGGGGTAAGATGGCTGTTTGCCTATTCTTTACTCTGTGTAACTATTTCTTCCCGAAATATACCAACCGTTCTTAAGAACTCACCTTTCAGCTTGTCACTTCATTTGAAAGGTCGCTGCCACGTAATGCTGAAAGCTTCAATGTCAGACCGATTGAAATTATTAAATATAATTGACAAGAAAATGAATAATTATGTTATTAAAAAAATTATTAAATGACTTAAGTACACATTACCCTTAAGACACATTCCAGAATTTTTCTTTTCGCTGAGCAACTTTGGCAAAATATAACTTTGTTTTCTCAAACTCTCCACCCGTCTTTGTATCTTCCCCCTCTCTATAAGAATGTCGTCGTAATTTTTACACTTTATTCACAACAATTATTCGAGTAAAGGAGAGAGGTGGAGAAGGTCAAAGAAAACTGCGCACTGATTAACGTCTATGAAATATTTCGTTTTACTTCTCTCGATTTTTAAGTTCAAATTCTGCTAGATTATTTTCTTCATCCCCCATTTCGTAGATCTCGATACACTAGTTCTTGTTGTTGCTGTTGTTAGTGTTGTTTAGCTTTAATTAGCAAACATAAGATTAAAACATCCAACTTTGACCGTTTAGCATTTTTCAGAAACTGTATCTAAAATGTCACCTTCTGTCTTTAAGATAACAGTGTACTTTTAAGCGAAATTTTACTGCTATTTCCTGTAGGTCGCCCTATCACGCCTTCTCCTTAGTTACAGATTTATGCTAGAAATGCAGTGTCTAGTTTTAGCCTATTTGTAATATATCTCAACTGATTTCATAACAAGCTTATATCGATTTTACTTATCCTTATCAATGTCAACAAAATGAACGCTGTTTTAGGTTGATGAGACAAATTATTTCTAAGTGATCTCGTCTCCAGATGCATACCATATTAATAAAACTGAAAAGTAGTGTAGCGTACGCTTAGTGAAATTCTCTCTCTCTCTCTCTCTCTCTCTCTCTCTCTCTCTCTCTCTCCTCTCTCTCTCTCTCTGTTATATATAACATAAATACGGACGTAGCAGATAACAGCTAATCTTCGGCTGCTTGGACAAATTGCGCCAAATACCAACCAACCAGAGTAGTGGACACAACAGGGTCCAAGCGGCCGAAGGTTAGCTGTTATCTGCTACGTCCGTATTTATGTTATATATAACAGAGAGAGAGAGGAGAGAGAGAGAGAGAATTTCGTTAAGCGTACGCTACAGTATTAATAAAGGAGACTAGTATTGAGAAAACCTTGCCAGTGGTGCCTAAGTATCAACATCATAGAAGTTGTCGTTTAATCCGGGACCTATTCTAATCAAACAATCGTGAACATCTTTATTTTATTATCGGAAAAGGTATTCAAGAATGCTTTAACCAATACATCCTTTCTAAGACGGTGAGTTGTTGTCTAAGGAGAACTTGGCCCCTATTTTCGGAGGTCGTTTAACCTGGCAGAAGTTCCCTTGCTGCTCCGTGGAACTCATTCTAGTCCTGAAAGATGTACACCTGATGATGAATGTCTGAGCTTGAGTTAAATGTAGAATAGACTGTGGCTGTTCACAAGTCTCCATCCACATTCAATGTTTGGGTGTTGATTCAACAGGAGCGAAGACCGAAACGATTGAGAGACTCTGGTCTAAGACTGAATATTGCGGTAGTTTCTTCATATCAACAGGAGTTGAATTCAAACACTGCAAACTAAACAAACACCTGAAAACCGAGCTCTCATAGAACTTATATGTGATAGCTGGATCTGCTAAAGACAAATGCTGAAGTTCAACAAAGACAGTTGTTCTTATCATGTGTTTGTTCAATAAAAAATCTACCTAGGGCTAAACGATAGCAATGACTAGAAGAAAAAGGGGATCTTTTCGGTTTTAACGGCAGTTTTTACTAGCGGTGTCATATGAAATTGTCACCCATAATTATGACCCTAGTATCGATCTATTGCATTTCAATCTGTTTTAGGGTTAGGGTTAGTTAGGGGTGGGGGGAAGAGTATCCTTTTTCTTCAGAAATGTAAATAAACCCAATCTGTTTCTTAAACGAGGGACATATTCATACGACACAATGTTTTTCACCTCAATAGACGTCATTGATTGGTTGAAATTGCAGAAATTGAAGAAAAAAACAACAAATATCTTACAAACTATAGAATTTCCTCAATAAAGCCAAGAGAAAAAGATGTTTTATAAACACATTCTACCAGTATACGAAGTTTAAAAGTGTTTAGTTACGTGGAAATTATTTTTTAAAAACTGCCGTTCAAACCGAAAAAGTCCGAAAAAGGACATTATATATGTATGCACACCCACTCACCCTTACTCATTAACCTCACCAACGCACCATATTTGTGTATTTGTTTGCATATACATTAGTACCCTTTAAAAATAACGGAGATCTGTTTGAGTATGGAATGCATAATGCAAAAATTAATATTGCATAAGGGTTTGTAGTTATTTCTATGACTGTATATAAAGAGTAATACTTTCATACGATTCTCATCACATTTCGAATAAAGGCAAAACTTGTCCATATATTTCTATTAACATCTGACTGCTAAAATCTCTATCGTGTCAAGCGAAGAAATAGACTATAGATTAATATTAAAATCTAACATGTATCTATTTTCAAGTATCTCTCTACTTCAGCTGTATTTACACTCCGTCATATCTTAGCTCTACACGTTTTTTCCCACTCTTATTGAGCTATCTACTAATGTCTTTGCATCAAAGAAATATTTCGTTGTAATTACTATGTAATTATTTCTATGATAGCCATAACAGCACATTTCTGTAAGATAATTTTAAAACCATTTTTTAAAGGGAATGTCGGCAATTCAAAGGAAATTGAAAGTATTTATGTGTACATAGGGACAGGCGTGGCTGTGTGGTAAAAAGCTTGCTTCCCAACTACAGGGTCCCGGGTTCAGTCCCACTGAGTGGCATCTTGTGTGAGTCTTCTGCTATTGCAGAGAAAACATAGGAAAAGGAAAGGTCCAAAGAAGGGAAGACGGAGGGAAAAAAATCGCCAACGGTACACACGCGGTCACATTTTGAATATATATATATATCGTTGAAATTTATTGAAAAACAAGACAGACAGGTGTATGAACAACAAGCAGTTATATTACTTTGACACTCTGGAAAGTGAAAATGTCTTTTAAGTTTCGAACCTACGCTCTTCAACAGAAAGGAATAAGAGAAAAGAGAGAGAGAGAGAGAGAATTAAAAAAACTTGTGAATAAGAAAAGAAGAGTGAAAGGCAAATAACGTACGGCGTATGAAAAATCACAAAGTTCAGAAGTCTGAAATTGTAGAGATTTTACATTAACGGAAGAGTCCAGCGAAATCCGTGAAAGTAGAGTCAGTATATCCTGTGGTGATCCAGGTGGAGTGCGGGTACGTAGATGAGGAGAGGTGCAGAAAGTTCAGGAAGTAGTTAAGATATGTAAGTCCAAAGGTTCGGAGGTTAAAACAGGATAAAACTAGAGTGACCACGTGAGCGTATAATATATAATTATACATGCATACATACATACATACATATATACATGTGTGCGTGTATCTGTGCTTGTACCACCACCAATTGGCAACCGATGTTGGTGATTTTATGTCCTTGTAACTTAGTCGTTGAGCAAAGAGATCGATAAGAATAAGTACCAGGCTTAAAAGCATAAAAAACACTGAGGTCGACTCATTCGACTAAAATTTCTTCAAAGCAGTGCCCCAGCATGACCCCAGTCTAATAACAAACAAATAAAAAAATAAATGATAAAAGATATGACTGATTCGTAAACTAACTATATTCGTTGTGTTGTAAATAATAAACTTCCCACATAGCTGTCTTTGTAGTCTTCACGATGAAGATATCATCTCTTCCAAAAACTCGATCGTTTCCAAAAAAGATATAGATTATATATATATTAAATATTTGTTTAATTAAAGTATCTTGGTTTATTTCCAAGTATTCATTCGCTTTTATTTGCATATGTGTATAGTTAATTTCATAAATTTTCGATTCAGCTCTCTGCTAATTACTTTGCATAAAAAGACGAATAAAGTTCTAATAACTGCTAATATCTTCCTTTTTATAATTATTACAACAGTTCCTATATGTATTTACGAAGTTTACTTGGGTGATTCGACGACGCTTGAAGGTTCGCAAAATAAAGCATATTTTGATATTTTGTTTTGGCGTTTTGATAATTACGGATATAACCAATATCTACAATGCAGTATATATATAAACAAATATCATTACGTGACATATTTTGCGTTTCCGCTTATGAAGGCATCACGAATCTTCGTATATAACCGGTTTCTAAATCGTAAGTATATAAAAAGCAAAATTCTCATGTGTCTGTCTTTGTAATTCAGCTGATGAATGCATCGCGCAATCCTATATTTCTTGCAGACGTCTGGCAGCTAGAAATACTATTGTAGCTTGATTTTATTTTCATGCATATTTTCGTTTCAGATGTGCTTCATATATACATATCTATACACATACATGGAAGAACATACATACACGTATTCACATATATATGTGTACATATTTACACACACATATATACATATACATGCATACACCCGCGCACTTTATATAAATGAGTCTGTGTGTGTATGTATCTCTTTACTCTCTTTTTCTCTTTTACTTGTTTCAGTCATTTTGACTGCGGCCATGCTGGAGCACCGCCTTTAATCGAGCAAATCGACTTATTCTTTTGTAAGCCCAGTACTTATTCTATCGGTCTTTTTTGCCGACCCGCTAAGTAACGGGGACATAAACACACCAACATCGGTTGTCAAGCAATGCTAGGGGGACAAACACAGACACACAAACACACACACGCATATATATATATATATATATATATACACATATACGACGGGCTTCTTTCAGTTTCCGTCTACCAAATCCACTCACAAGGCTTTGGTCGGCCCGAGGCTATAGTAGAAGACACTTGCCCAAGGTGCCACTCAGTGGGACTGAACCCAGAACCATGTGGTTGGTAAACAAGCTACTTACCACACAGCCACCCCTGCGCCTGTATACAAAACTTTTAGATGTATAAACAACACTTATACATAGCAAAACGCAGAAAATAAATGTGTGAATACCATTTTTATTAAGACTGATTTACTGTCTTTAGTTTTGAGAAATCTCCGGCACGTAGACATTCTTTTGCGCGTACACAAGAAAGGTGAGAGAATAAGAGAGAGGGAGACAGAGAAAGAGTGAGAGAGAGATAGAAAGAGATAAAGAGAATTGTGAATTGATATTTAAAAAAGGGAGGAGTATAAGAAGGATTAGAAAGAATGCTGAGAAAGAGAAAGGATTGACATTTTCTTTGACTACAAATTGCACTCTTCACTATGACATTCAAAGATATTATGTGTTTAAATTATGTCTTATATTTCGTCATATTTGCTGCTTCTGATGTTGTTTTTGCTGCTTCTGACTCCATTCCTTCTGTTGTTGTTGTTGTTGTCTTAATTATATTAGAATCTCTGAAACTTAATTAAACGAAAACTAATAGATCTACACTACTATTTTATCATCTTTCAACTGCTCAAGTAACTATCTGTCAGCTAATGAGTCTAAAATACATTAGTTGAGAATGCAGAATCCAATTTCTATCATCACTATTTATGAAGGTTTTTTTTTGTACCTCCCCCACCAAAATAGCGAATAACAATAATAATAAATAAACAGTTTTACTAGCACAGACGCGTCACTGAAAACTGGGTCTTTTACATTCCTGCTTCAGCTAAAATTCCTAGCAGTAACTCCTATTAATTCCTTCCAACGTGCCTTTTAAATTGCGGTTAGAATTCTCGAAAAAAAGATTTGTTTTTAATATGGCGATATATGAAAAATGACATTCCAGTTGAAAAATGTTTTAGATTTGAAGCAAAAAATGAGGAAAGAGATAGAAAATATTGGAACAATTTTAAACCTTTTCTTTTCTTTCTTATGTAGAAAATAAACGCTAGTCCTCACAAACCATAATCTCAAAATAATTTTAGTCTTTAAAGCTAACCATGATATTTTTTGTATACTTATTAGTGATTCTTCATTCATTATTTCGCTAATTCACTCATGAATTAATTATAAGTGGTTACAGCGTCAAGCTTACGATCGTGAGTTGTGAGCTCGAATCCCAGACCGGGCTGTGTGTTGTGTTCTTGAGCAAGACACTTTATTTCATGTTGCTCCAGTTCACTCAGCTGTAGAAATGAGTTGCGACGTCACAGGTGCCAAGCTGTATCAGCCTTTGTCTTTCCCTTGGATAAACACTGGTGGCAACTGCTGGTCTTCCATAAACAACATTGACCGGACTTGTGCCTGGGAGGGTAACTTTTTAGGTGCAATCCCATGGTCTATGTCGTAACCGAAGGGGGTCATAGAAAATATATTTGCCGAAATAAAATAATATTAGTTAATTAATATTGTTCTTATTTTTTCTTCAGTGCATAATTATTTATAGTCAACTTTTGATGCTCCATATATTAAAAATACTAGTGTTAATCTAATTAATGTTGTTTTTTTTAACAGCTGGTTATTTCGTTGATTTCCTTTTTCTGCATTCTTCGCTGCTTTAATGAGAACATTCAACAGATTTATAATGCGCATGTAAACTACAAGACGATAACATCGTACAAATGCACTTTTCAAACTATTTCTATTGCACAGTGCTTTTGTTATGACATCATATCGTATTATCAAATATACTATGATCTGATGAGCAGCGCTGGATTAATCATTAAGCAAAATAGCTCCATGCTTAGAGCATCAAGGGAGGTGGGAGGAGGGGGGGCCACGGAAATGGTAAATGGGCACAAACTTACTCTTTTACTTGTTTCAGTCATTTGACTGTGGTCATGCTGGAGCACCGCCTTTAGTCGAACAAATCGACCCCAGGACTTATCCTTTGTAAGCCTAATACTCATTCTATCGGTCTCTTTTGCCGAACCGCTAAGTTACGGGGACGTAAACATCGGTTGTCAAGCGATGTTGAGGGGGACAAACAGAGACACACAAACATATATACACACATATATATATATACATATATGCGACGGGCTTCTTTCAGTTTCCGTCTACCAAGTCCGCTCACAAGGCTTTGGTTGGATTGAGGCTATAGAAAAGACACTTGCCCAAGGTGCCAAGCAGTGGAACTGAACCTGGAACCATGTGGTTGGTAAGCAAGCTACTTACCACACAGCCACTTCTGTTGACATAATATTCGAAGTGGTTTATATAATCGCAAAACTAATTTCAAAGTGTTCACGGTGTTATAGTGAGGATCTGATCAAAGACATTGTCATTATAAAAAAAAAATTTAAAGTAGGAGAAAACTTTTCAAATATATATGAAGTGGAAGTTTACAAAAGTAAAGCTTATTTTCCATCTTACCGTTAGTTTTGTTTCACTTTGATAAAAATAATCTTATTTTATGCTTTATTATTGTTTATATTTTGATTCACACACACATGTATATGAAGGCACCAGAATCGTGTAAGTGCTTAGGGCCTCTATGGGGCTTAATTCGGGCCCAGCTGATAAATACTAAGAAGCTAGAAATTGCAACAAGTTGACTCCTAATGATATATTGCTACCAAACTAAGGATTTTGCTCAAAACAATCATCCTAGCAAGACTATGTACATATATATATATATATATATATATATAATATATATATTATATATATATATATTATATATATATATATAATATATATATATATATATATATTATATATATATATATTATATATATATATATATATATATATATATATATTATATATATATATATAGGCGCAGGAGTGGCTGTGTGGTAAGTAGCTTGCTAACCAACCACATGGGTCCGGGTTCAGTCCCACTGCGTGGCATCTTGGGCAAGTGTCTTCTGCTATAGCCTCGGGCCAACCAAAGCCTTGTGAGTGGATTTGGTAGACGGAAACTGAAAGAAGCCTGTCGTATATATGTATATATATATATGTGTGTATATATGTTTGTGTGTCTGTGTTTGTTCCTCTAGCATTGCTTGACAACCGGTGCTGGTGTGTCTATGTCCCCGTCACTTAGCGGTTCGGCAAAACAGACCGATAGAATAAGTACTGGGCTTACAAAGAATAAGTCCCGGGGTCGATTTGCTCGACCAAAGGCGGTGCTCCAGCATGGCCGCAGTCAAATGGCTGAAACAAGTAAAAGAGTAAAAGTGAGTAAAAGTTTTGACGTATGTTGTATGTGAAATAAATGTTCTTAATTGCATAATTATAACTCTTTTAACGGGCTCTGTATTTAATGGTATTTTTTCTAACTATGAAAATATGAATTTACAAACATAATTGCTGAAAAGGAATTCTAAACTTTCATAATGATTGCTCTAAAATTCAGTCACCGTAATGCGCCGTTTATTCATTTAGTCTTTCAGTTAATATAGAACATTAAAGTCGAGTTCGTACCCTGTCTTCATAACCACTCTTCTACTGCTTTGTTTTAAGACTTGTGAATTACTTCGCTCTTCAAGAATTTCGAAACAAAAGGATACTGCAATGACAAATTTTATCGATAATATAATGATTTCAATTCTTGGCACAAGGCCAGAAATTTCGGGAGACGGGAAATTCGATTACATCGACCCCAGTGTTTCAGGTACTACTTAAGAAGAGTGGTCCCGATGCGCGCACTCGCGTACTCGCACATCCGCGCTAGCTAGTCGTGACTAGTCGATCTTACAACGACTACCTAACAAGGTAAATAAAACACAAAAACTCAAAGTAAGGATCGACTAGTCACGACTAGATAGCGCGGATGCGCGAGTACGTGAGTGCGCGCACCAAGACCACTCTTTTTAAGTAGTACCAGTGTTTCACTAGTACTTAATTTATCGACTCCGAAAGGATAAAAAGTAAAGCTGACTTCAGCGGAATTTGAACTGAGAACATGAAAAGAGACGAAATGCCGCTAAGCATTTAGTCCGACTTGCTAACGATTCTGCCAGCTCGCCGCCTTAACGTCAGTGATAATATAATGAAATGGAGAACAATATCTTTAGATAGAAAGTACATAAGGATAAATGAGCAAATGTTTCAAAGCAAAAATTACATTCAACTGTAATCTACGAAGGTAATGCAAGAGCGCTCACCCTTATTCCTCGCTTTTATCGACATAACTGTTTAAAACACTGAGATTATTCGTTATTACTACTCTTTTACTCTTTTACTTGTTTCAGTCATTTGACTGCGGCCATGCTGGAGCACCGCCTTTAGTCGAGCAACTCGACCCCGGGACTTATTCTTTTTGTAAACCCAGTACTTATTCTATCGGTCTCTTTTGCCGAACCGCTAGGTGACGGGGACGTAAACACTCCAGCATCGGTTGTCAAGCAATGCTAGGGGAACAAACACAGACACACAAACACACACACATACATATATATATATACATATATACGATAGGCTTCTTTCAGTTTCCGTCTACCAAATCCACTCACAAGGCATTGGTCGGGCCGAGGCTATAGCAGGAGACACTTGCACAAGATGCCACGCAGTGGGACTGAACCCGGAACCATGTGGTTGGTTGGCAAGCTACTTACCACACAGCCACTACTGAGCATGTTTTGGAGACAAATAAAGATAAAAAGAAGACAACCGAAAAGAAGTCTTTAAGGGAAGCAGAGCCTGATTTTACACACATTCACACACACCGCCACCACCACCACCACAACAACAATACACCACACCGCATACATGTATGTAATCTAATATGCTTGTATGTATGCATGCATATATATGTATATGTATAAACAGCTGGTTGGCATAATGTAGAAGTGCAAGATGCTTCTACTTCTGATAATCAAGCAGAAAACTTAGTTTCAAAAGAATTGGAAGAATATGGTTACGCACTCTGACAAATTGTTAATGTAGACGAAGCATGCCTCTTTTGGAAACGCATGCCAGCAAGGAGCCAAACTCAAAACAAACAGACATCGTTTGCAGGTTTTAAAGCAGTTAAATAATTAGTATAATTGGTTGGAGGTAATTTACTAAATAGTAAGTTAAGACCTTACGGAGATGTACTTGCATAGCAAGTGACCTGATCTGAGATCGTGTGCTGGAACGAAAACAGTTGCAGGGTTGAAGGTGTTTATAAGCTATTTAAGAAACACACAAAAACCGTTAGATTCAAAGTGTCCGAAAAAATTATACCGGGGTTACTATTACAATGGTGACGGTGCGTGGCTTAGTGGTTAGGGCATTCGGCTCAGAATCGTAAGGTTGTAAGTTCGATTCCCGGCGTCCCGTTGTGTCCTTGAGCAAGACACTTTATTTCAGGTTGCTCCAGTTCACTCAGCTGGCAAAAATGAATAGTACCTGTACTTCGAAGGGCCAGCCTTGTTACACCCCGTATCACGCTGAATCTCCCTGAGAACTACGTTAAGGGTACATGTGTGTGTGTGTGGAGTGCTCAACAACATGCATGCTAATCACACGAGCAGGCTGCTCCATTGATCGGATCAGTTGGAACTCTCGTCGTCGTAACCAACGGAGTGATACTACTGAGTGATATTTTATTTTTATTTGTTTGCATCACTATTTATTTGAAGTAAAAAAGAATATGAGGACCAAAATATTCTGTTACATGTGCTACAGATTGTAAACAATGCATCGTGTCAACTATAATCGTTACAACATCGCCATTCAAAAGTTACATTATGGTTATGCTACCGAATGCAATGTCACTTTTCCAAACAATGGACAAAGACAATATTACAATAGCTAAAGCATATTATCTTCGGCAGATTGTTTGATCAGTTATTACATGCTTTTGACAAGGAAGGAGATCCAGCGGTGAAAGAATTCAACAAATCATTCAATGTTCTTGATGGGCTAAAAATATCAAAAGAATCATGGAACAAATTATAGAGAATAATATGAAAGTTGCTTGGAAGAAGGAATTCTGCCTCATTCAATTGAGAATTTTTAGGGAGATGAAGAAACTGAAGAGGCTGAGATTCAAATGAAACAGAAGTGATCTTTGATATTGCTGATCAATTACACCTTAATGTTTTCTACAAATGGCATAAATGATCTGTTTCAGTCGCTCGATCAAGAGTCCATACACTTAAGACCTCATTGAAATGGAAGAGCATTATGAAATATCTCAAAAAGATCTAACAACGAAAATTCTTGTTTATTCCTCCGGTCTTCAAAGGAGATGATGAAGCCCTTTTTAAGCATTCAAAAGGGATTCATATTTTCAACTATCATGTACCAAATTTCGAGCGAAATAGAAAAGTTGGTTCAAATCTAAATATATCTCACGCTTGTTATCATCAAATTTATAACTAATAAATACGTACAAATGGAAGTCAAAAACCTCTTACTACGTTTATAAATAAACTAGCAGTATCGCCCGGCGTTGCTCGGGTTTGTAAGGGAAATAACTATATAAGCATTTTTAGAGAGTTATAGCCAAAAAATAGCAAAATAATGCATTAAAAATGGAAAAAAAATTATGGTAAATTTTTTTTTAAATCGTTGACTCATCGAAGACATTTTTAGAGAGTTACTTCCCTTATATAATAGCGAAAAAATGCATTAAAATGGAAAAAATGATGGTAAATTTTTTTTAAATCGTAGACTCATCGTAGACGCGCGCTAATACCCAGAAGGGTTCGATATGAATCACGACTATAAGATACCCAGTTTTGGTTAAACTGCACCGCAAAATGTGGGAGTAGTTAGGAATCTAAATCGTAGGAGACAGACACACAACTTCACTTTTATATATAAAGATGACTTCTGCTTCCAGTGAACGAAGTACAAGTAACAAAGCAATAAGGAATGACGACCTCAAAACGAGTACTAAAGGAAGATCGAATGATGACAAGCTAGTATGCGTGTTTATTATTTATTGTCTATTCCCACTTCATAAAATTTACTAGCTGCGAGAAAACTCTAGTTATGAATACTGAGGTCAAAATCCCTCGTGCTTACTATATACAAAGATAAAAATGAAAATTATTTTCTAAGCAATGTCCGAGTCTCTATTTGCTGTCCGGCAATGTTTATTCAGACGCATTTTGTGATGTCGAGCGCGAAAATACCTTAAGCTAAGCCTGAAAGCAATGAAGTCATAAAAGAATCATCCATAATTTGCAGTAAGCAACATTACTGTTATTTCTTTATTTTCTGCAAACAAAATGCACAAAAAAAGCTACACGTTTGCATTATGTTATATATATAATCATAATAATAATAATAAAGGACGTTACCGTATACATTTTTACAAACCAAGGACGTTATACAGACCTCATTGACTCAAGTTAGAGAAGGGGCGCGTATTATACACAAGGTTTAGATTTTACAGAGGTACAGCCCCCTAAAAATCTCCTGCCTTATTATACTCAAGGGCGGACTATACTCGAGGATTTACGGTTATTCACTTAATATGTATGATGTATTAAATCATTAGTTATGGTTAAATCGTTTCTTTTTATTTTATTGTTCTTAATTTAATACTTTGAAATGTTCTCGCACTCACAATCCTTATTGAGAACTGAACTGTATTATGTAACATTATTTCTAAGTCAATTAACCTCTTACTTGATAATTGGATGTTTGGACCTAATTGCAATGGTTCAGTCAACGTTTCTTGTAACTAATCACACATTTGTGGACAAAGAATCCTGTTTATGGTATTCCAAAAGTGGAATTATGGTAGTAAACAGGTCACTGACTTCTTGACTTTCTTAGTTCTTTCAATATATTACTTCGCCATTTTATAGATTTATTTACTTTCTATTTATGTCAACGACTGATGAACAGTTATCAAAACTAAACTAGAAGAGGTGCGAAAGCAGGTGCAGCAGAAAGAGGGTTTCATGTTTGAAAAGTGGGCAAGTAACGTTATGATTTGCTAAAAAAACTTGTTTTCTAATGACTCCACAAATCTTTCAATCTTATAAGTGTACTTGAAAATAATACAAGCTGAGAAGTCAAAAGATATATTTTATTTTAAAGCACTTCACGACTGATATCTTAATCATTCTAAGAGCGGTGAGCTGGCAGAAGCGTTAGCACGCCGGGCGAAATGCGTAGCCGTATTTCGTCTGTCGTTACGTTCCGAGTTCAAATTCCGCCGAGGTCGACTTTGCCTTTCATCCCTTCGGGGTCGATTAAATAAGTATCAGTTACGCACTGAGTCGATATAATCGACTTAATCCGTTTATCTATCCTTGTTTGTCCCCTCTATGTTTAACCCCTTGTGGGTGGTAAAGAAATAGGTATTTCGTCTGCCGTTACGTTGTGAGTTCAAATTCCGCCGAGATTGACTTTGCCTTTCATCCTTTCGAGGTCTATAAATTAAGTACCAGTTACGCACTGGAGGTCATATAATCGACTTAATCCCTTTATCTGTCCTTGTTTGTCCCCTCTATGTTTAACCCCTTGTGGGTGGTAAAGAAATAGGTATTTCGTCTGCCGTTACGTTCTGAGTTCAAATTCCGCTGAGGTCGACTTTGCCTTTCATCCTTTCGGGGTCGATTAAATAAGTACCAGTTACGCACTGGAGGTCGATATAATCGACTTAATCCCTTTGTTTGTCCTTGTTTGTCTCCTCTATGTTTAGCCCCCTGTGGGCAATAAAGAAATAAATCATTCGAAGTTGTCAAGTATATTTTTAACCAATTGAATGTAAAAATGTGAAGGCTTACACGCTTTTTACTGCAATTCGTTACCGATTTTTATATCCGTAGGCTACATACTGTTGTTAAGGAAGTGAACCAGTCGGCTGTTAGTGAGACTTTTATAAACCGTGTTGCACAAGCGGGTGATTGCCATAATCAATAACATTTCTTTGAGCAATAGTACATTATAACAGAATTGGTGAAATGGGCAAATGTGTATGACACATTTTCCAGGTTATAGGGGGCTGTCCAATTTTCGTTACAGTGTATTGAATTAACTCAACCAAGGAAAGAAGCTTTACTGTTAGCTTATGTTCGGTTTAGAAAAGAAGAGGAAATAATTCGTGAGTTATTATTCGCCAGAAATTGTAAACAGGTGGTAAATGTCCTGTCGATATTTCTTGTCATGGGAGCGTTTTGTTGTTTTAAAGAAAAGGACATTTCTCTTACAAATACAGTGATAGATGCAATTAATGGTGTTCCGTTAACGATGGGTTGTTAGTGCAGGTTTATTGCACACATGCACAAGTCAATGACGAACGTATTAGTGAGACAGTACAAGATTCACAGTCCAAATTTAGTTACTAAATCCGTAGCGATTGCTTACATCAGCATCAGCTGAATTAACAAAACTCTAAATAGTTCACTCAAATACCGACTATTCGGACAACTGTACGAACAAAATTATAAAGAACTTAATATATCATATTTAAATTCGCTGGTTATTGAGGAGCGCCTGTGTGAATCGCTTTCTTAGCCGTTTTAGAATGCTTTAAAAAAACTAAGTTCCAACGTTTAAATGACGTATAATGTCGTATATATATTTCAAGTTTAATGAAATTAAGTTGTTGGAATAATTTCATTTTAGTAAATAATGAACAGAAATGTGGAATAAAAGTAGGAAAAAGAAATGTTAGTAAAAAATCTGTATGGTAATTTTCTCTCCATGAATTAAACATGGCTACCAGCAATCGTATAATCCAACATTGAGAGCTACTTTTGGGGGGAGATAATTCTTATTAACATTTAAAAGTTCTTAAAAGGTATTTTCCATTATTTATAGTAATAAATCAGGAGAAGCCGGAAGTGAGTGTATGATGGGAATAGTCTTTTTTTTTCTTGGTTAATTTATTTTATTTATATGTTAATTTTGATAAATAATAAATTTCTAGGTCGGTAAATAGGTAAACTAAATTACTCAACTTATAATTTTAAAATAAGGAAATCACTAGTAGATCATATTTTAGACTATAAATTACTTTAACAAATTTTTAGCCGATACAATTCGCATAAAAATCACTAACCACGTTAGTGTTAATATACACTGCGTAGACGAAAGCATTATTAGTCAATGAATAAGCAATATTTCAATTATTCTAGTATGTAGGGTAGACAACTCTACACAACTTTCAGCCTGTTTAGACATTCTCAGCTTAACGATACTATCCACACTACTTTGGATTCTTATCTTAGGTTTAATAAATCTGAAAAAATGTCCTCACTTATCTCCCGCATTTGTCAAGAAAAAAAATGTATTAGCGATTTACTAAATGTACCTTTTATTCATCGCATTATTTCTAGCGACTTTTAAAAACGGGCTTCATTAGATATAACAAAACCGAACTTGACTATTACTTTCTTTTTCCATTCAGACGGCGTAGCTGAGTAATGTTAATTTTCATGTATTTTCGTCAACAATATTTTGCATTGGCTTTGCGATTCTCTCAGCTCTAATTCGGCAAATTGCGAGTATAATTAAAATAACATTAGTAATAGACTAACGTGTTTTTAACTGTAATTAACATTCTAATTGGCCACAATTTAAAATGGTAATACTAATTTACACACGCACACACCCATTTTAGTTAATATTGCCATATTCCAGGCAGTTTATACACAAACACACGCATACACACCTTCTCTCTCTCTCTCTCACACACATTTATATATTGTACATTAAACCGTGTGGGTAGGTCAAAAAAATGTACACTGTTTCTTTATTAGCCACAAGGGCCCAAAATAGAGGGGGGCAAACAAGGACAGACAGGACACCACAGAGGGAACAATACGTAAAACGAATATGAATGAGATGATTATATAACAATGAGGTTATGAATGGCTGCATGCGCCCCTCATCACATACAGTACCTATTTCTTTATTACCCACAAGGGGATAAACACAGAGGGGACAAACAAGGACAGACATATGCATTAAGTCGATTACATCGACCCCAGTGCGTAACTGGTACTTAATATATCGACCCCGAAAGGATGAAAAGCAAAGTCAACCTCGGCGGAATTTGAACTCAGAACGTAACGGCAGACGAAATACCTATTTCTTTACTACCCACAAGGGGCTAAACACAGAGGGGACAAACAAGGACAGACATAGGTATTAAGTCGATTACATCGACCCCAGTGCGTAACTGGTACTTAATTTATCGACCCCGAAAGGATGAAAGGCAAAGTCGACCTCGGCGGAATTTGAACTCACAACGTAACGCAGACGAAATACCGCAAAACATTTCGCCCGCTGTGCTAACGTTTCTGCCAGCTCGCCGCCTTCCCTCATCACATACAGTATAATTAATCTTTTTTTTTTACAGTCCATTTTTATCAAGTATTTACAAAACAATTCATTGCAAGTATTTGAACCATTAAATATATTCTCTACAATTGTTCTATTTTTCAATATTCTTCAAACATAACATAAAACACTTTACTCTTTATTTTTTCTCCTTTTTCCTTTCTTTTTCTTTTTTCCTGTCAATTTAACATACTTATTTTCTTTTTAGTAGTACTTCATCAATGGTTCAATTTCTATTAAATCCATTACTGGTGGCAATTCTTTGAATTTCACCCTCACTCCTGGTGGGTCAATACTATCTCCACACATTTCCTCCAGTTTCTTGTAATTTTCCTTTTCGATCACTATCGCTTTCATATCCTCTGCATACATGTATGATGGTACTTTCATCCTTACTATTTGATTAAACTTCTCCTCTGTTTCTACATTCTTTGGGCACGTCACATAATACCATACTCCATTTCCTCCTTGTATTTTCTTTCCTTTATTTTGAACTCTTTGTTCTCTCTTTTCCTCCTCCTCCACTCTAAACAGACTCTCCATCTCTTCTTCGGCCAGTTGAATTTCCGAATCCTTTCCCACCGGAACAACTGGTACCTTTACTTGTAGCTCCACTTTCTTTTTACTTTCCTTCTCTGTCACCCTTTTGTTTTCCTTCCTGCTGACCTCCTTCACAGTTTCTTTTCTCATATCTTCTCTCTTCTTTTTCCGTTTCTCTGGCGGAGAACCCAACCCTCCGCTCCTCCTTTTTTTCACCACAGTAAAATCATCCTCTGTTTCTTTTACCTTTGTCTCGACCTGTTCTACCTGGTCCACGCTCTCTTGTCTCTCCACCTGCTCTGCTTGTTGCTTTTTCTGAGTGCACCATGCCTTCATGTGGCCCTTCTCTCCACATTCAAAGCATACAGGCCGCCTGCCCTCCACCTTCATTCTCAATCTCAAGTCGTCTGGTAGCACTATCTCCTCTGCAATCCTATTCAAATCCTCTACGGTTGCCTGGATAGTGAGTTCTATCCCACATCCCCAGTAGTTGAGTTTGTTAGTTCTTGTGGCCTTCAATATCTTGGCTCCATCTTTCATATTGAACATTATGGCTGTTATGAGCCATGCCTCTTCTAGTTCAGGGGTACTTGACCTACTCGCACTCTGGCCACATGTTTGCCGCAGTACTACGGCATAAGTACCCACTCCTCCGATCTTATTGCCTCTATTGCGTGTTTGATCGCCTCCTCCTCTGTCGCGAAGCGCATATTCACGGTGGAATACCTCTTTCTTCTTGTTATAAAAGTTAACTTTTTAATATTTTTCAACACTTCTTCTATTTCCTCCACTGTCGCAATCTCTATTTTTCTTGTTGCAATTCTCATAGTTTTATACGTGACTTTCCGTTTCGTTATGCTGTTTGTCAGCTCTGCAGGTGGCGTCAGCTTCAGCGTCTCGCCCTCCTTCTCCAGGAACTTTTCACATGCCTGCCTTCATTTTTCTAGGTTCGGCCTTGATTTCGAATGCCTCCAACGTTTTATCTTCAGCTTCCTTTTCCAGTTGCGGCCGCATTACTGTGGCCGCCCGCTGGCGTTTTCTCCATTTTCCCTCAATGGGGAAAAATAACACGACAGTTATACAATATTAACAAACAGCAATAACGAACAATTAATTAACGATCTACTCACAAAAACACTCCGTCTTCAACCGCTCAACTTCAAAAATAACTCAGACCCCTACTCAACTCCTCTCTACAACTCTGATCAACAGAAATGTACTCAACCCACCAATAGATGTGGATCGTTAATGAACCCAGGAGTTGTATGTGAGCGACATACTTATATATATATATATACATATATATATATATATATATATATATATATATATATATATATATATAATATATATATATATATATATATATATACTAGCTAAAGGTGGCCCGCTCTACTCGCGGGTAAGAGTGTGGTTGTTACTTTCTGTTGCTTCCTTTCTGTTTTTCATTACCACA
The DNA here is from genome assembly GCF_006345805.1 of Octopus sinensis. Lineage (NCBI taxonomy): Eukaryota > Metazoa > Mollusca > Cephalopoda > Octopoda > Octopodidae > Octopus > Octopus sinensis. The sequence continues at coordinate 159,268,122 of NC_043000.1, read as the reverse complement.
TTCTCCCTCTTTCTTTCTCTCTCCTTTCTCTCTCACTTTTCCACTCTCTTACTCTTCCTTTCTCTCGGACTCTCCCTCGCTTTCTCTTACTCCCTATCTTTCTCTATCTCTCTCTCTCCCATTTATAAACAACAAGAGATCTTGAGTAAGTTGAGAAAGAAAATATTTTGAAAGATCAATAATAAATATCAGGCAGTGACAACGGAAAGATCTGCTTCAAGGCAGACAGCAAAACACTAACATTTAAAAGGGACAGACGAACTTGCGAGCTGAATTAAAAAAAAAAAATATCTAAGGATAGTAGAGTCACCATGGCTGGCATTTCTTAACGACGGACAGCAACGTAGTGGCAGTTTAAAGGCCGGCGTAAAATTTTAAACTTGATGTAAAAGAAAATTCCTAAACACCAAGCTTTGGAGTGATTCTTTCTCACGACAGTAGACTCACCATGGCAAGCATTCAAAACTTCTTCATCATGGACGGCAACACATTGACGCTTAAAAGGCTGGCGCAAATTTATTAGCTTGATGTAACAGAGAATTCCTAAACACCCGCTCCTGTAAATTTTAATCCCCTTCAAGCCCCATTTAGACCTCTTTTCACATTTTGGTTAATATAACCCGATTTCATTCGGGTCTACTCGGGCCACATTTTATAAGATGAGGAATTTTGTCCTAGAGGTCACGCCTTTCATTTGAGGAAAAAAATAGTTGCAATGCAAACTCGCCAGCACTTTTAACATAGGTGTGCATATTTTCAGCACAACCGACCACATAATGCACACATTATATATATATATATATATATATATATATATATTATATTATATATATATATATATACGCATATATATATACTGTGTGTGTGTGTGTGTGTGTGTGTGTGTGTGTACGCATTATATTACAAATGTATACAATATTATATATATATATAATTAAATTAGAGATAAAACCACTATTAGGCAAATCAAATAGTGAAAAACATAAACCAAAACATAAAAATATAATATACAAAATATATAAAATATAAAATTTTAAAATTTAAATTATTTAAATTTAAAATTAAAATTATTAATTTATATTTATAATTTTTTAAAATATATATAACTATCAAAAAGTATTAAAAAGTTTAATATACATAAATACAGATATATAAACTTTGTATATATACATTATATATACATATTTATATATAGAATACACACACACACACACATATATAAATTAACCCAATAAATATCTGATCATAATATTTGTTCTTATGATTGTGTGGTGGTTGTGACGATGATAATTCTCTCTATGAATGCAGACAGACGTAGGGAGAGAGAGAGAGAGAGTGTGTGAAAGCGCTGTCGAAGGCAGGGAGGGGGAGATATAGATCGCTGTGAAACGACGTTATAAAAAGAAAGTGAAGGGAAGGGGTGTAGACGCTGTGAAACGACGTTATAGATAGAAATTGAAAGGAAGGGAGGAAAGAGAGTGAGTGATGGAGGAAGACAGATACATAAAAGAACAGACTTGTCAAAGTGCGCTTTTGGTCCTAGCAACGACACCTTTTAAGATGGAGATTTCTAACCTAGCCCACTCGCATCCTCGCCGCATTTTACATGTCCCTGTAAATTTGGGAGTCAATCCGACGGGATCTAGTGGCCTTTAACCCGTTCTCAATGCCAAAACCAGACAAACAAACAAACTTTTCGCATTTCAGAATTACAATATATATATATATATATATATATATATATATATATATATATATATATATAACATATATATCACTATATATATATATATATATATATATGTGTGTGTGTGTGTCTGTGTGCATGCGCGCGTGTGTGTATGTGCGCGTATCTATGATTGACTCTTCCGTCGAAGCCAACGTAGGCGTTCAGCTTTTGCCGAACGACCTTCACGAATGATTTGTATACAGTGATCAAATGTTCGTGGCACACATTAGCTGATTCTTCCCATCAAATCGACGTTGCCTGAACAGATGGGCTGTGTAGCACGCGTCAGGTGTCGAAGTGATTGTAAAGCAACGTGAGATGAAGTGTTTGCTCAAGACCACAACGCACCACCCGTTCTAGGGATTCAAACCACGATCTCATGATCTATCTATCTATCTATCTATCTATCTATCTATCTATCTATCTATCTATCTATCTATCATCTATCTATCTGTCTATCAATCTATCTATCTATCTATCTATCTATCTATCTATCTATCTATCTATCTATCTATCTATCTATATATATATATATATATATATATATATATATATATATATATATATATATATATACACAACGACCTCATTTCAGTTTCCGTCTATCAAATCCACTCACAAGGCTTTGGTCAGCCCGAGGTTATAGTAGAACACACTTGCACAAAGTGACACGCAGCGAGACTGAGCCCGGAACAATGTGGTTGAAAAGCAAGCTTCCTAACACAGCCACGCCTACGACTATATTTATATATATATACACATACATACGTACATTTACGTATGTATATGAATGATTATAACCATATCTCTTCACACCTCTCACACAACAAAACCCTTGTGATTTACGCATTGCTGAGCTGAGGTTATTTGGGCGAGAAACAAAGCCTCCGACTCCTGGAGAATTTTACTCATTCCTCAAAACTGGGTCACGGTCATGCATCAACGTATCTTATGAAAGAAAACTATCTCGTTAGCAAAGTACGATTTCGTACGTCATACATCTCTCAAGCTTTCACACCTCCCAGACTGCTGGTAGTCCTCCAGGTCTCCACCAACTTTATGTAGTTCTCTTTTAATTTTCTAAACAACGACGGCCTTGCAAGTAGAAAACCCGTGGAGAAGCACCCTCATTTTCGTTGCCAGCTTACATCCAATTCTTCATTCTTAACCAATTGCCTCTAAATTTGGTTCATTCCAAACTATAAAGATTCCATCTCGCGTACGTCCACACAGGAAATACCTCCGGCAGCTTCAAACAATGTCGCTTGCCATGACAATGTCCATCCTATTGTAATCAAACATTGTACCCCTAAACTTATCAAATGTTTTAGTCTCTCACTCTCTATGAAAATATACCTTGACATTTGGAAGCATGCTGCAATGTGACGCATTCCAAAGAAAGATATCCCCTCAAACACAGCCAGCTATCTCTCAACTACTCCATCTTTTAAGAATTTCGAAGATAATGGAGACTGCCATTAATAATGACCTTCTCCAACACATTGAATATTTTCCCCCTTTAAGAACCACCTGTACAGCTTCTGGAGAACCAGATCCACTGAAGACATACTCGTTCATGTCATTCGCCAGTGGGATCTCACTTTGTAATTGCATTAGCTATCAGTAAAGCCATCCAACTCGTCTAACATGCAAATATCCTCTCAAAACTTGTCGGCTAGATGTTCCAGCCAACGCGACATGTGCCGACGGTGCTCTTTCTGCCCCATCCTTTATCAACTAAGGTACTCCCCAGAGTTTGGTTTTCTTCCTCCGCGCTCGTCTTTCTAGACATCAATGACCTTTTTGATACATCGTCCAACAACGCCGCTTCTACGTAGATGACACGAATTTCAATTTGTTCTATTTGTTACCAACCATTGCACCATTCATATGCCTAAGCTGTAATCATTCTATAAACGGAGATCTTGGGAGCATCCTTCAGTGAGGTTAAATCCACAAGTCCTTTTTAATAGAAAAACAAAAGATCAATCACTAAGCATTCCAAGAAAACAACTCCTCTAAACACATGGCCCTCACACATCCTTAACATAAGGACTACATCCCAATACCTAACCCCTCCTGTTAGGATCAGAAAATATTGCAGCCGCCAGTAGCTGCTGAGACTCTAAGAGGCTGAAGAGAGTCCAATAATGGAGTTCTGCTCTCATCTCGGAAACGGTACTGCTGCTTCGTATACAGATATCTTGGACTACATCCAGGTAATGTATGTAGAATAGAGTCGGCATAGGACTACGAATATCGAAAATGAATACTCAAGATACATGTTGGACAGAGTTGAAAGAACCGTTTGTTAAACAACTGCACCCACACCATTCACATAGGTTGTTCGTCACTTATCAAGCACAAATTTCAGCTGACCTAATATTAATCTCTGCAATGAGAGGTCACAGCACCAGTACTACGAAAGGGTGATTAGAATGTCGCAGGAAATTATTGCATGATGGATCTTTCAGGCTGAGTAAACCAGCAGGAGACCTAGGAGTAGACCAAGAATGAAATCGTTGGATAATATCCATAGTCTGTTGGTAAATTTTGAGAATCCAGCTGGAAAGTATAATGGCGGTGGCTTCAGATAGGATCTTGCGAAGGAGGGACCTGAAGACTCAATCCTCATGACTCTCCCAGGGCGGAGAAGTTGGTTGAGAATATGAATCACAAGTTTTCCGAGTCACTGCATCAAGTTGCTATTCATGTTTGGTAGACTTACTCGCAGTATAAACACATTGTTGGCCTTCTTTACAAACACAGACAAGGCGTTCCAGTTTGTGTTCCCTATTCAATGTAATAAACAGTTCAAGAGTGGCGGGCAAACAGTATCGTTCGCACATCGGACAAAATGCTAAGCGGCATTTCATCATTCGATAAAATAAAGCGCCAGTCAAGTACTGTGGTTGATGTAATTAACGACCCCCTTCCTCGCAAATTGGCCAGAATTTGAAACAATTATAAACTGTTTACTTTTAAGCCCCACCATGATCCACTAAATTAGAGAAAATGCTTCTGGTTCTGAAAAACGCAATCACTAATCACGGACGATAGCAAGAAAATGGGTCCCGAACACATATACTCTTTCACTTGTTTCAGTCATTTGACTGCAGCCATGCTGGAGCACCGCCTTTAGTCGAGCAAATCGACTCCAGGACTTATTCTTTGTAAGACTAGTACTTATTCTATCGGTCTGTTTTGCCGAACCGCTAAGTTACGGTGTCGTAAACACACCACCATCGGTTGTCAAGCGATGTTGGGGTGGGGGGACAAACACACACACATATATATATATACATATATACGACGGGCTTCTTTCAGTTTCCGTCTACCAAATCCACTCACAAGGCTTTGGTCGGCCCGAGGCTATAGTAAAAGACACTTGCCCAAGTGTCCGGGTTCAGTGGGATTGACCCCGGAACCATGTGGTTGGTAAGCAAGCTACTTATCCCACAGCCACTCCTGCGCCTATAAATAATACTTTTATATCCTTTGCTTAATGCATCAATCAGTTTTTTTAAAAGGATCTATTTCACTGTACATTGATAACATGTTAATAATCAAATAATTTACCCTTAGAAAACATAAGTGTACTAGTTATCTCCCGTTCATATCTCGTAATATTGTCCCTTACACTTCAAATATGGTATTTGAAAGTTGCTTCCCTTTACGAAAAGGCGTGCAAAAGGATTGCAATGAGAGAGAGAGAGGAGAGAGAGAGAGAGAGAGAGAGAGAGAAGAGAGAGAGAGAGAGAGAGAGAATTATGAAAGACGGACTTCATCCAAAGCAAAGATTCTTTTAAAAAATATTTTTGATTATCTCACGGATCACGTAACCTGCACACAGAATATAATACATTTGGCCATTAAATTCGTGAATGTGAAATTCATTTGCATAGGCGTAGGAGTGGCTGTGTGCTTACCAACCGCATGGTTCTGGGTTCAGTCCCATAGCGTGGCACCTTGGGCAAGTGTCTTCTTCTACTATAGCCTCGGGCCGACCAAAGCCTTATGAGTGGATTTGGTAGACGGAAACTGAAAGAAGCTCGTCGTATATATGTATGCGTGTGTATGTTTGTCCCCCTAGCATTGTTTGACAACCGACGTTGGTGTGTTTACGTCCCCGTAACTTAGCGGTTCGGCAAAAGAGACCGATAGAATAAGTACTGGGCTTACAAAGAATAAGTCCTGGGGTCGATTTGCTCGACTGAAAGGCGATGCTCCAGCATGGCCACAGTCAAATGACTGAAACAAGTAAAAGAGTAATACTTAGACGTCTGCTTTTACAGTGTGTTGCTGCTACTTTTGATTAAATCCGTATCAGCTTGAAACGACCAAATCTATGATAAAATGTGTTGTAGAGTTGATCAGCCATTCTTGTTTTACTGCTTTTTCTATGTAGGAGTAACGACTACAGAGAGACTCCCTCTCTGGCTTATTACTGTTTAGATTGAACAATGCAATGTTATGAACCTTTTAAATTACATGCTAGATGTAGGGAAACCCTACAATAAATACTGTCAGGTTTTACAGTTCCTCAACCCAAGTTCAGATCCTGTCAGATGCAGGTTTAGCTCAGTGGATACAGTGGTTGCTTTATTGCTCCATAAGTCTTGAGTTCAATCTCACTGTGAGGCATTCCAGGCTAATGCCTTCTGCTGTAGTCTTGACAAAACCAATGTTTTGTGAATGCTATTGATAAACAGAAACTGTATGGAACTTGTATATAAATACACATAGGCATGTACATACATATCTATACATCCATATGTGTGTCGGTGCGAGTTCAAATCTCTCTATGGTTTACTGAGGCAGTAGACTTCACCTCTTGCCTAGTTTAACATCTTGGATACTCAAGATAACAGAGTCCAATTAGTAGCAAGGAGCCAGGCCCCACCCAATCTTGAAGGCTCTGTAAAGTATCTTGAGCACTAACTTTCAAGAAATATGAAGATGATGAAAACCATTACAGTTTTAACACAATAAATATATAAAAACATGTCGATTATAAATTCAGTTAAAAACTATTTTTTTAATGTTTCATGTAAAAAAAAGAAAAAGTCATTGTTCATTCGTTTTGTAAATAGTAAAAATAAGTCTTTATCATGGTTCACTCAAAATTCACTGATCTCCAAACCTGGTTTCATAGATTGAAAAATATAACCTTTAACATTTACAAATTTGAAACTGTTAACAATCCAAAGATTTTCAGTTATTTATTTTTTCTTTTGCATTCTTATTGTTTGGAATGTGGAATGATTTCAGTTTTATTTTTGATACAGGTAATAAATAACTGCTGTTTTCCCTACAAGCCATTCAGCTGTGAATTAAAACCAGGAACTGAATTCTGCTAAGCAGGGTGGAGCAAGTAGACCTGCTTAATTGCAGCATACAAGGTTCGTTTAAAAGTTTTGTATCTGAAATAAGTTAAGAAGATTATAGTTTTTCAGACTGTTAACTTAATCTAAGAGATGAAACATTTTGAAAGAAATTTATACCTTCACTAACTTAATCCAGAAAACCATCCCGCCTCCTGATCAACTACCAAACAGGCAAATATTGGTTTCAATTTTTGACACAGGACCAACATGTTCAGGGGAGGAAATAAGTTAATTACATCAGTTGGTACTTATTTTATCAACTCCAAAGGGATGAAAGGTAAAGTTGACCTTGGTGGAATTTGTACTCATAAAGCATTATGTGCCTTAAATGCTCTTTGGATACTTCCATGTTAGAAATTTTAATTCTATCATTCTGTAAAATAATATTTAATTAGTTTAAATGTACACAAATGCATAAAAATAATCTTTAACTCCATTAGATATTCTAAAATACTATTAAATTTCATTCAATTTTAAAATAAGGTAAAATTGGACAGAACTTATGGGACGAACTGATAAAATTTCTAAGATATTACTTCAGAGGGATGCATTTCAAGGGAAGAATTGGACAAAAAGTTTAGTGTAAGCTCTGGTTTGATTCAATAGCTCTATGATCAAAGGCATTCTTGCCATGACCATTCCACCTCTTTTTTAATTTTTTGGACACATCGAGGATGACAGTATGCAATGTATCTTATCTTTTTTAAGTTAGAACAGAAAGTGTGTTTAGCTGCTATTTGTTCAGCAGGTGGAGCAACCAGAAATGGGTCTTTCCTCTTGTGGAGTCTGATGAAGATGCAGGGGCACAGGAGAGGTAAGAGAAGGCCTTGTAGGGCATTCCTGTTAATTTTTGGAGGAGTATACTGTTACAGTAACGGTGCAAAAATTAAGGAGAAAGGTCATAGGTCAGTGCTTGCTTTTCTTTGAGGAAAGTTACTAGGATGAACTGTGTAGATGTGTGATTGTTAGTCATGGGTGTTCATCTTCAGATATAAGAATACTCTACTTCAGTCATATTTGCACTTGATAAATAAGAACTACTCTAAGGAAAGTAGTTCCTAACCTTAAAAAGGAAATCTACCCCCTGTACTGCCTTAACTGTTGAGAAGGCCTTGTAGGGCATTCCTGTTAATTTTTGGAGGTGTATACTGTTACAGTAATGGTGCAAAAATTAAGGAGAAAGGACATAGGTCAGAACTTGTAGTATTTTAATGAGTGAAGCCTCTCATTAACTTTCTGTATGTAAGCTACTTTAAACCTACCAACTAAAGTTTTTTTCATATAAAAAAAAAAAAATTAATTGCCGACAATAAGGCACAGAATTACATGTTTGTTACTACAGCTTTTCTGGTGTGCTGTTAAAGCACTTTTCACAAAAAACTGTTGCTGACATAAATCACAGGAAAATGGTTTCTCTCTGTAGTGCCTTCTTTGGTGTTCACGAAGGCTGTTGCTCTGAGAGAAATTTTTATTACATATATCACAATGGAATGGCTTCTCCCCTCTGTGTATTCTGCTGTGTCTCTGTAAGTTACCCCTGACATTGAACTTCTTACCACAGATATCACATTGGAAAGGTTGCCGGCCATTATGCCGAATCTTGTGCTGCTGTAGACTGCTTGACTGAGAGAAATCTTTACCACATGTGTCACAGTGGTACTGCTTCTTCTCCAAGTGGCTAATCTTGTGTACCCGCAAATTGCTTTGTTGGGTAAAGCTTTTGCCGCATAGATCACAGTTAAAAGGTTTCACCCCAGAGTGCACTCGTTCATGCGTTTTTAATAAAGTAACCTGAGAAAAGCTTTTACCACATGTGCCACATGAATATGGTTTTTCACCCGTGTGAGTCCTCTCATGTTGTATGAGGTCCCTTTTGCGTGCAAAACACTTGGTGCAATAATTGCAAAGGAACGGTTTCTCCCCAGTATGGCGTCTCTTGTGTTCCTGAAGACTGTTACTCTGAGTAAAGTTCTTACCACAAATTTCACAATGAAATGGTTTCTCACCCTTGTGGGTGCGCATATGTCTTTTCAAATTGCACAAAATGCCAAACTTCTTGTCGCAAGTATCACACTGGAATCGCTTTACACCTGTATGCGTAACAGCATGACTCTGAAGACTGCTTTTACTGGAAAAGTTCTTAGCACAGACCTTACATTTGTATTCTGTTTCACTGGCATGCGTTCGTTTGTGAGTCGAAAGAATGCTCGGCTGAGAAAAATTAATGCCACAAATGTCACAGTTGTATGGTTTCTCCCCAGTATGAGTCCGTTCATGGCATTTCAAAGTACTCCTGAAAGTAAATTTCTTGCCACAGAAGCTGCAAAGGAATGGTTGCTCCCCCGAGTGTATTCGTTTGTGGAGCTCAAGTTGGTGGCTGTGTGTAAATTTCTTATTGCAAGTTGTGCAACTAAACTGCTTTTCCGTTTGATGTGTTTTCTTGTGTTCTTGTAAAAGAGACAGTTCTGAGAATGATTCCTGACAGGTCTTGCATTTGTGAGGTTTTCTTTCTGAAGACTGGACAGGTGTATATTTGCTGAAGAGATATAAATGTGAGGAATCATTTAGAAATCTAGTAATATATGGACAAGTGGAATAAAAAAAATTTCTTCTTGGAATACAGATAAGGGTTAGCAAAAGGAAAAGTAACTGCTCAATAATAAGTATTTGTAAAACATATGTTAGTATGGGAAAAATGGACATAGAATAAATGAGTGAGATGAGTATTTGTGTTAACAGACTGGCCAGACAGATGGATCCATAGAAATCAACCTTAAATATTCAATATTACATATTTAAATATTATATATCATCATCATTGTTTAACATCCGTTTTCCATGCTAGCATGGGTTGGACGGTTCGACCAGGGTCTGGGAACTAGGAGGCTGCACCAGGCCCAGTCTGATCTGGCAGTGTTTCTACAGCTGGATGCCCTTCATAACGCCAACCACAAGTGACAGAGGAGGCTGGCAACGGCCCCGATCAGTTGGTGCTTTTTACATACCACCAGCACAGAAGCCAGTCAAGGTGGCGCTAGCATTGGCAACGTTCTTTTTACATGCTTTATGGTGCTTTTTATGTGCCACTGGCAAATGTATATATAAATATATAATGTAGGGTAACACTATCTCTCTCCAACCCAACCTTTTGTAGGACTCTAAGAACTTTTGATATTTGAAGTATATGTGGGCCATTGATCTGTTCAAGGCTTTCAGTTTTTCTTTTGTTACAAGTTTTAGAATTTTTCATACAAATGTGCAAACAAGGCTAACAGTGTGATTAAGAAGTTCACTTTGCAACAACCATGCAGTTTTATTTTTAGGTTCAGTCCTTCAATGTGACACCTTGAGCAAAGTTTCTTCAATGATATTACTCTGTTGACCAATGCTTTGCAAGTGAGTCTGGTACATGGCAACTTTTTAGAAGCTTGTCACGTTTACATATATATATAAATATATATATATTGATTGGAGGCGCAATGGCCCAGTGGTTAGGGCAGCGGACTTGCGGTTGTAGGATCGCAGTTTCGATTCCCAAACCGGGCGTTGTGTGTGTTTATTGAGCGAAAACACCTAAAGCTTCACGCGGCTCCGGCAGGGGATGGTGGCGACCCCTGCTGTACTCTTTCGCCACAAATTTCTCTCACTCTTTCTTCTGTTGGCCTGCTCGCTTAGCCAGCGGGGTGGCGTCATTTAAAGGCTAAATCAATGCGAAGCGCATTGTGACCAGCGATGTGTAGCAACATCTGATAGCCTAGCCGGTCACGGTAATATATATTGATAAAAATGGTAAGACAACAAAAGAAAGAAAGAGACCTCAATATTATGTAAATAGAGGAATTTATCTGTAAATGTAATATGTGACAATTATTCGGTAGCCATGATAAAACTCTGATTTCAGATGCCGAGGTGGAAATCCATGCCACCATCTCTTCAGATAACTGAATAATTGTCACATATTACATTTACAGATATATATATATATATATATATATATATATATATATATGTGTGTGTGTGTGTGTGTGTGTGTGTGCGTGTTTGTATGTGTGTGTGTGTCACTACTTAACAACTAGTGTTAGTTTGTATTGCTGTAACTTAGCAGCTTGGCAAAACCGAATAAATACCAATTTTAGAAATTAGTACTGGGTTTGATTTGATTGATTAATCACCTGAAGGTAGTGCTCCAGCATTGCCGCAATCTGATGACTGAAGCAAATAAAAGAATAAAGATATAAGTATTACTTATGAGGTGGGTGAATAGGAAAGATTCATAAGAAGTTCATTCCATAAGCAGTCGCTTTGCCTTACTACCTAAATAAGGTAGATAACTCTGTCTTGTCCAGTTTACAATCTTAGTAAATAGATTCCACTCACCAATTCGTTAATTAGTTGCTAGCAATTGGAAAGGCATCCGACTGTATTAGTAACTGTTCCAACAAAAGTCATCCCACCCACATTCAAAGCAGGATTCTTCCCTCTGTTAGTATATCAACCTCCTCGCTCTTGTGTGGTCACAAAAGCGTTACAAATATTTTCTCTTTGTTAATTGAATGAAGGCCCACAAACAAAAATAAAACATTGAGTAGTGATGGGTTGAATCGTTAGCTTTGAACAAATGAAAGGACTCTATTATATGAATTGAGTACTTTTACCTTTGCATGCATACCCTAACAGACAAAACTGACACACCCCATCATTGAGTCCATCTTACCCAACCCAACCCGTTATCCTTACCATCGTGTCCTCAAGCTCCCTCTCTTTCACACTAACCCTAATATTACTCTTTCCCTCCTCCTCTCTTCTACTCCAACTCTGATAGTATTCCTTCTCTTATTCTCTCTATCAACACTGTCCCACACTAATTCTGTTCTCTTCTATTATGAGGTACTCTCTTTTGTTTCAGCAACAAGGTGACTCCCAACAGTGTTGATGCTACAAAAAACACACAGTACACTGAAGCTGATTGGTAATCGATTCATACAGGGGCAATATGGAGTTTGAGAGGGTTCTTGAGTCTTGGTGATGGCTAGGTAACCTCTGTAATGCTAGTGGCATGAAAAAAAATGCACCCAATACACATTGGAAAGTGGTTCATGTTATGAAAAAAATGCAGCCATAGACACAATGCCAAACACAAGATACTGGAGCAAGAAGTCATCTGACCTGTTCAATTCTGTTGGCCAATCCTATTCATGTCAACATAGAAAGTGAATATAAAATGATGACAGCTATGATTGACTGCTAGCTACTAAAGTGTTCCTTTTTTATTCTCTCTCTCTCTCTTTATTTTCTCGTGTTTCTTCCTGTTGAAGAGCATAGGCTCGAAATGTAAAAGACTTTCTCACCTTCCTGAGCTTTAAACTAATACACCTGTTTGTTGTTTACACACCCGTTTTCATCTTTTGACTCTTGTAAATTCCAACTATATATATATATATATATATGTATATATAAATAACCCATATCTGTCTATCATGAGGTCTGTCTTTCTCATTCTATATATCCATGTGGACCATTTTCATACTAGCTAACCACTTGATCTATTCCTTCAACATTCAAAATATCACCTGGATTTACCTGGGATTATACCTTCACAAGGGCATATACCTTCACAAAAGAATGGACCAACCTCCATACCCTCTGGAAGAAAATGAGCTGTGAACTTTATCCTGTCTATATTCTTCTATCTACTATTTTACTCTTTATTCTTCTATTTACTATTTCATTCCTTTATAAAGTTTGAATTCCCTGTCTAGAACATCATACATACGCACCTTGTCTCTGATGACGGAATACTTAGTGAATGGAAATGCTGTAAGATATTAAATAATCAATTAATTAAGAAATTAACTAATTAATTACTTCCAATTCACCTTACCCTAATTAAATATTCTAAATGACTTGAGATAATCATCCTGCCTTGGTTTTTGTTCTCCTTTTTCTCTAATATATGCCTGCTAACTCGGAAGCCTTCTATGGATGGCTAATTCCAGCCTCAGCTGCAAACTTGGAACCTAACGGATGACCAATTATAGCACTTACACAGAGGACCTATTCATTTAGATCACCAGGGAACTTAACCCCTCCCCACATATTATATAAATAAATAAATATATATATACATCACGTAAAAAGCACCATCCGATCGTGGCCGTTTGCCAGCCTTGTCTGGCACCTGTGCCGGTGGCACGTAAAAAGCACCCACTACACTCACGGAGTGGTTGATGTTAGGAAGGGCATCCAGCCGTAGAAACATTGCCAGATCAGACTGGGCCTTGGTGCAGCCTTCTGGCTTCCTAGACCCCAGTTGAACCGTCCAACCCATGCTAGCATGGAAAGCGGACGCTAAACGATGATGATGATATATGTAGGGTATGATAAAATGTGCACACAGTCCATAGTGTAAAGTGACAAGCAACCAGCTGCAGGTTATGCAATTGTAAAAACCATGCCCCAAATCACATGATATGCTGAATAATGAAAATTAGCAGTGTTGAATGATAGATGATGAGTCGATGGTGAAGAACCCGGACAAGTGGCAAGATGCTGCTATCAAACAACACACCCATAGAACCAAGGAGAAGGAGATGTAAAACAGAGATGATGATGATACATACATCATCATCATCATTTAACGTCTGTTTTCCGCGCTAGCACGGGTTGGACGGTTTGACCGGGGTCTGGGAAGCCAGGAGGCTGCACCAGGCTCCAGTCTGATCTGGCAGTGTTTCTACAGCTGGATGCCCTTCCTAACGCCAACCACTCTGTGAGTGTAGTGGGTGCTTTTTACGTGCCAATATATCAATAAACTTCAATGAAAACTTACCAGTTGGAAGTAACATATGTCTGCTGGGCAACAGTTGTAAAAAGGGCTGGGTTTAATTCAAGGGAAGATGATACTGCAAAAGGATAGGAAAAGCAATTGGGATATTTTAACAATATAATATTGGCATTGTCATTCATGTTGTACGAAGAATAGCATATTGCATGAAATATGATAGAAGTGATTGGCTGCGAGTCAATAATAGGCGCAGGAGTGGCTGTGTGGTAAGTAGCTTGCTAGCCAACCACATGGTTCCGGGTTCAGTCCCACTGCGTGGCATCTTGGGCAAGTGTCTTCTGCTATAGCCCTGGGCCGACCAATGCCTTGTGAGTGGACTTGGTAGACGGAAACTGAAAGAAGCCTGTCGTATATATGTATATATATATATATATATATGTGTGTGTGTGTTTGTGTGTCTGTGTTTTTCCCCCTAGCATTGCTTGACAACCGATGCTGGTGTGTTTATGTCCCCGTCACTTAGCGGTTCGGCAAAAGAGATCGATAGAATAAGTACTGGGCTTACAAAGAATAAGTCCCGGGGTCGATTTGCTCGACAAAAGGCGGTGTTCCAGCATGGCCGCAGTCAAATGGCTGAAACAAGTAAAAGAGTAAAAGAATAGTAGGCTTTTTTGAGAGTGTAAACTGATACAGTCATATTGGTGATTTGAAGTTAATGATATTGTATGCTGAGCACCATATTAGACCAGGTTGATCAAATATATGACAAAAGGCACTCCAGCTGTGGCCGTCTTGCTTTATTATTTTTCTAGTATTTGATTATATATTGTCCAATGTAGAGTTTCTCTTTTTAAAACAGTGGGTTGTAATTTCAAAGAGATCTGGTTCATTTCTAGCAGTTCAAACAACCTTGTTATAATTTTCTCATTAGCTCAAGTGAAATTAATTTTGAAGATAATGTCAATTACATTCTGATATCAATATAATAGTTTCTCTTCTTTTTTTTTTTGGTATTTCATTTAGTCTTTTTCAGGACCTCTGATGTGAGTGAAAGATAGATATTTTCAAACCAGAGACCAAACTTGAATGCTTGGAAGTGTTATTAATAAAAAAAATAATAAATGCACCCTTTTAAAGCCTAGCCAGGCTCATAGGCTCGGTTTCCCGGTTTCAATGGCATATGTGTTCCCCAGCTGGATGGGACGCCAGTCCATTGCAGCGTTACTCATTTTTGCTGGCTGAGTAGACTGGAGCAAAGTGAAATGAAGTGTTTTGCTCAAGAACACAATGCGTTGCCCGGTCCAGGAATCGAAACCACAATCTTACGATCATGATGCTGACACCCTAACCACTAAGCCATGCACCTCCACACTGGAAGGTTTATAAGTAAATGCAAATTGCTATTTAAATACAAAGTTTAACCTTTAACTCTGTAGATGTAAACTGATAGATAGACGAAATTAATACATACATTAAAATAAATATAAAGCACAATGATAAGATATATTGACTGAATAGATCAGTTTGTATTTAGCTGATACAAGTGGATAGTGCAGTGAGTTTCGTCGGAATAAATTGTGTTTCTAAGGATCAAGTATTGTTGATCAAAGTTACATCAGGCAAAACAAATCTTCCATCAAATGATAAGGTAACAAGAGAAAGTGATAGTAAAAATACAAAAAAAAAGGAAATAAAATAAAGTAAAATTATACATACATACATACATACATACATATATCATCATCATCATCATTTAGCGTCTGCTTTCCATGCTAGCATGGGTTGGACAGTTCAACTGGGGTCTTTCAAGCCAGAAGGCTGCATCAGGCCCAGTCTGATCTGGCAGTGTTTCTACGGCTGGATGCTCTTCCTAACGCCAGCCACTCCGTGAGTGTATTGGGTGCTTTTTATGTGCCACCTGCACAGGTGCCGGGGGAGGCTGGCAATGGCCACGGTTGGATTGGTGCATTTTACGTGCCACTGGCACGGAAGCCAGTCATATATATATATATATATATGGCAGGTATACATTGCCAAAGATGTAGCAGAAAAGAAGAAGTTTGCCAATGTCCAGCGTCGCGAGGATCAAAGAGCTGAAGTATTTCGGATTGCCAGACAGTGTGTCAGAGAAAATAGCGATGTTATAGGAGAGAAATGTGTCCGCATGGATGATGGGGCACTTGCTTTTACTACTAGTGAAAAGAAAGAGGCTTGGAGAAGCCATTATGAAAGACTGCTGAATGAGGAGAATGAATGGGAGGAGGAGAGCCTGCCAAATGTTGACCCAGTAGAGGGACCAGCTACCCGAATAGACAGCTCCCTTGTAGATAAGGCAATTAAGGATATGAAACCAGGCAAAGCCCCTGGCCTATCAGGAATCACTGCTGAGATGCTTAAAACAGCTGGCTATGTGGGCTATGCCATAGTCACCCGCATTGTAAACCAGGTAGTTCACAATGGAGTCATACCCAATGACTGGTGCAGCAGCACCATAGTCAACTGCTACAAGGGTAAGGGTGATGCTCTAGATAGAAATAACTACAGAGGTATCAAACTGTTGGACCAGGTGATGAAGGTCTCAGAGAAGGTCATAACCAATCTCATTAGGGAGAGAATTTGTTTAGATGAAATGCAGTTCGGTTTTGTACCAGGTAGAAGCACCACTGATGCTATATTCCTGGTCCGACAACTGCAGGAGAAGTACCTAGCTAAAGATAAACCCCTCTACATAGCTTTTGTAGACTTGGAGAAAGCCTTTGACAGGGTTCCCCGTTCCCTTATCTGGTGGTCGATGCGGAAACTGGAGATTGAAGAATGGCTAATAAGGGCTGTACAGGCTCTATACAGAGAGGCTGTCAGCAAGGTTAGGATTGGCAACGAATATAGTGAAGAATTCCGGGTAGAAGTAGGTGTGCACCAGGGCTCAGCCCTCAGTCCCCTTTTATTCATCATAGTCCTTCAGGCAATAACAGAGGAATTCAAAACGGGATGCCCCTGGGAGCTCCTCTATGCCGATGACCTAGCTCTCATAGCAGAATCACTACCGGAACTAGAAGAGAAATTTCGGGTGTGGAAGCAAGGGTTGGAATCAAAGGGCCTTAGAATAAATGTAGCAAAGACCAAAGTATTAGTAAGCAGCAAGAGGTACTCAGCACACATCCCCTCGGGTAGGTGGCCCTGCTCAACCTGTAGGAAAGGTACAGGTAGAAACTCCATAAGATGCACCCAATGTAAGTTATGGACACATAAGAGGTGCAGCAACATTAAAGGGAAATTAACAGATAAGATAGCTTTCATGTGCGGCAGATGCACAGGGACAATAGACACAACAGACACTCAGAAAACAGATTCCATCACACTCCAGGGAGAGAAACTAGAAGTAGTTGATAGTTTCCGCTACCTGGGTGACCAAGTTAGTAGCGGAGGTGGATGCACAGAGAGTATCACCACTAGAATACGAATAGCCTGGGCAAAGTTCAGAAAGCTCCTACCCCTACTGGCAACAAAAGGTCTCTCCCTCAGAGCAAAAGGTAGATTGTATGATGCATGTGTGCGAACTGCCATGCTTCACGGTAATGAAACATGGGCTGTGACTGCAGAAGACATGCGTAGACTTGAAAGAAATGAAGCTAGCATGATCCGCTGGATGTGTAGTGTCAGTGTGCACGCAAAACAGAGTGTAAGTATCCTGAGAGAAATGCTGGATATAAGAAGCATCAGATGTGGTGTGCAAGAGCGACGCTTGCGATGGTATGGTCATGTGCTGCGGATGGATGAAGAGAGATGTGTGAAGAAGTGCCACTCCCAAACAGTTGAAGGTATCAGGGGGAGAGGTAGACCCAGGAAGACATGGGATGAGGTGGTCAAGCATGACCTCAGAGCATTGGGCCTCACTGAGGCAATGGCGAAGGACCGAGATCTCTGGAGATATGCTGTGACTACAAAGACCCGGGCTGCTTTCTGCAGCAATTCCACATACCCCCTACCCATTCTAAGTACCCCGGATCCCCAAAGTACCCTGGATCCCCAAAGTACCCCGATCCCCCAAAGTACCCCGGACCTCGTTGCCCCCGTGCCGCTGACACGTTAAAATGCTCGAACCGATCGTGACGATGCCGGACCCTCCGGCCCCTGTGCAGGTGGCACGTAAAAAGCACCCAATCCACTCACGGAGTGGTTGGCGTTAGGAAGGGCATCCAGCCGTAGAAACTCTGCCAGATTCAGACTGGAGCCTGGAGCGGCCCCTGGCTTCCCAGACCCGGTCGAACCGTCCAACCCGTGCTAGCGCGGAAAGCGGACGTTAAACGATGATGATGATGATGATGATGATGATATATATATATATATATATTTATATATATATATGTATATATATGCATCCACTAGCATATATAAAGAAGAGTGTAATCAAGAAAAATCTGGAAGCACATTTTGATCAGTACAAGGGAATTATCCATACATATATAAACAACCATACAGATATATATATAACTTTATAACACACACACATATATACATATATACACAAATCTGATATATTTTTGTGTGTATGTGTGTGTGCCTTTACACACACACATATAATGATAGATAGATATTGATAAAATTAAGGAGTTTCTTACATGCTTCTTTGTATAAAGAGTCTAGAAAGTTATCAATATATTGGCGACGTTGGTCTAAATCAACAGAGTCTGAAAATTCAAGAAGATAATCTTTTTCATTCCTGAAAATAGATAACAAATTTCATTTAATTTAACTGTATAAAATAAATTGAATAAATTTTGAATATGCACATTGTAACTGAACAACCTTTTAGTATGGTACATTGTAATTTTGGCTAAGTGAGCAAAATTAATCATGCAAAGAGACTTGATGAAAACAGTCTTGTAGATAAGGATACAATTACTATCATTTTTTTCTTCCTGACAAGTGTTTGACTCAGAGTAAGCTCTTTTAGTTTGTGCTTCAAGGAAATAACATATTTCTTCATGATTGCATTGTCATTAGAGCCATTGAACAAATTTGCTGTGCAGTCTTTTGCTGGTTCTATACATTCTGGGTTCAAATCTAGTTTGCCTTTTATTCATTTGGGATAGATAAAATGAAGCACAAGTCAGGTACTTGGGCCAATGGTATCAACCACTCCCCCTCCCCTCACAATTGCTGGTCTTTTGCCTAAATCAGAAACCATTATTACTATTATAAGGGTGTTTGATTAACAGAATTGTTAGAGTGTCAGACAAAATGCCTTGCAGATTTTTTTTTTGGTTCATTTTCTGCAACCTTGCCTTTCATCCTTTCAAGGCTGATGGCATCTCCTCCCTTCAAAAATTCATAATTTTGAGTCTAAATTAGATATAATGATTTTTGGTTCAGGGACATGGCCAGCAATTCTGAAGGGAGGGGAAAACTGACACTATTGACACAGTACTTAACTGGTACATTATTAATTCTGGAGGAATGAAAGGCAGAGTTCACCTTGATAGGATTTCACCTGAAAATGTAAAAAGCCATATCAAATGCCACAACCATTTTTTCAAACACTTTTATGATTCTGCCTACTCGTCAAATAAATAATTATCAATATTAGAAACAGTAGCATACTAGACTCTATGTATTACGATATTTGATTTCTTTTTTTCTAAGCATTCTGATTTCATATGCCTCTGGCACTTAACTTTCATCCGTCTACAATAGGTACCCAGCATATACTGGACATCAGTTCAATCAGCTATACATTTCACCTAAAAATGTCTGGTTATGTACCAATGTAAGAAAGCATTAGGTTTATCAATAATGAATCATAATCCTCATCGTTTAACGTCCGTTTTCCATGCTAGCATGGGTTGGACAGTTCGACCGGGGATCTGGGAAGCCAGGAGGCTGCACCAGGCCCAGTCTGATCTGGCAATGTTTCTACAGCTGGATGCCCTTCCTAACGCCAACCACTCCATGGGTGTAGTAGGTGCTTTTTATGTGCCACCAGCACAGGAGCCAGAAGAGGCTAGCAAACGGCCACGATCGGTTGGTGCTTCTACATGTCACCGACACGGACACCAGTCAGGTGGGAAGTAACTAAAGAAAGTGTTACTATTATTATTTAAAACAGGGAAGCGATACACTAAACATGAGCTTTGTGACCAAACTAGACCACATGTGGTTGCTTTGCTAATAAATATGAAACAAAGAGGAACAAATTTTAAGATTTGCCATGTTTTAAACATGTTAGTTCTCATGCTTATACAACAAACCAACTGCACCATCCTGATCCTCTCCTTCAGCATTTGCAAAGAAGCAAACATAATAAAGTGTTGTTAGTTTGAAATATACTAAGACCATATTTATTAATGAATGATACCAAAGATTACAAAAATTAAAAATAATTGATTGAATAGTAAGAAGTAATGATATCTTGAAGGTAAATGGAGTAAAAATCATTAGTCATATACAACTAATTATAGAAAGATATAAACAAAGAAACGAAGGTTCGTGCACGTTGTATCATAACTACAGAAATGCATCTCGTCCGACTTTCATTCTTCCAGAACTTTTTGAAAATGCTTATTTTTTTCTAACGAAAGTTTTCCAAGATAAATTTAAGATGGTGTAGATTACAATTACGTCGGTAACTAACAGAATATAGTTATAGCATCGGGTTTAACGATTTTGCGTTGTTCGGCCAACGTTGCAGGGGTAAATGCATAAATCGGTGATGATGAATGCCGTATCAATGCATCCTCACAGTGGTGTGTCTCAAACGAGATATTGGCCTCGACTCTAAGTTAGGCTGTCTGATCTTTCCAAATCTGACTGATAAAATCAAACCCTAATAAAGGGGGCACCATATTTCAATGGCTCAATTAATTATCGAATTATTGGCGTCAGTATGTCTGATTCGAGACCTCAGTGTTATACTTAACAAGACATGTTTCCATTGCCCTCACCTGCTTGCTACCACAACAGCTGACTTTGTTAGTTGAAATACAAGCATCAGTGCATAATGTAACAGTAACACGAAGGTATTGCAGAGATAACAGAGTTCCCAGATTGCAAACCTGCGGGGTTTCGAACCGGGTGGTTTGGGTAACTTCTTTTGATTACAAGTAAACATAATTGATCATCCGAGATCGAATCATCGAACGAATTAATAGTCGGCATGTCATCCCTTTCTTGTTCTGTAATTAATTGTTACATATATCAAATCGATATTTATTAAGGAATATCTTACTAATCAAATAATTTACTGCAGTTTTACCTTTGATCGGTCAATTCATCCGTTTCTAACATTATAAAAGCAAACGGGTGGGACGTCCTCTGCTAATTTGAAAAACGTTCTCTATTTCATGTAAAATACAATTTTAAGACACATTTTGGTAAATTCTAAAAACAAAGTTGTGAAAAATATGAGTAAAAATTATGAAAATATGTTACAGATTATAATGTAACAATAAATTCTTATACTATTTTGTTTAAATTTTATCAAAATAATTTATAATTTAAAGGTTTTATTTTAACTTTATATACGTAACTAAATGAATTACCCTCTTTTCGTTGGTAACTTTCTAACCGGTGCTCAGGCAAACGTTTCGCCTCTGTAGAAAGGGACTGACTGATATGATTTATGGGTAAAAAACAAAAAGAAAAAGCTGTTGTCGAGAAAATTAAAGTAAGAAAGGATAAAAGACTTATTTAAAAAAAAAAGCAAATAAATCTGAGCATATCTGACCCAATTTAGGTATATTAAGGACGTAAATATATCTTAGTGTAAATACACATGATAAATATCCCATGGATGATTAAGGAAAATATAATCACTGTTTTGTTTTAAACTCAGATATGGGATCTTAATCTATAAGCAAATAGAATGCCCAGTAATCGAAGATGAAGTAAAATACGAAGAATATAAATTATGTCTTCAGTACCCGAATGGACTGTTTTCGAACCAAGTATCAACTGTCGCATACAGTGTTCGTTCTAAGCTCTGTTGTTCTTTTTCTTTTACTTGCCCACACGTTCTATAGTTAATAATGTGAAATCAAATAGAAATTAATTTGCATAGAATTTCTCTTTTAGATGAATTCTGATTTTTTAGTGGAAAAAATGTAAGCGTGTGTTGTATAGTTGTGTATATTTTAAGAAAAGACATACAAGTGAATTTCTATTGAAACCAAAAAAGGGATGATTGGTTGTATAACATTATATAAAAAGATATATAATGCAATGTGAAGTGTAAATAAGTGAAACTTGAACAAAATCATAAAAATTTTGTAGCGAGCAATAAACTAATTAAAAAATTCAAGGGAGGCAACTTTTGCTACTTGCTTCCCTTTGTTTAAAATTGAGCTTAGGAAAGAATAATATATATTTATTTACTACCCACAAGGGGCTAAACACAGAGGGGACAAACAAGGACAGGCAGACGGATTAAGTCGATTACATCGACCCCAGTGCGTAACTGGTACTTAATTTATCGACCCCGAAAGGATGAAAGGCAAAGTCGACCTCGGCGGAATTTGAACTCAGAACGTAACGACAGACGAAATACCTATTTCTTTACTACCCACAAGGGGCTAAACACAGATAGGACAAACAAGGACAGATAGACGGATTAAGTCGATTATATCGACCCCAGTGCGTAACTGGTACTTAATTTATCGACCCCGAAAGGATGAAAGGCAAAGTCGACCTCGGCGGAATTTGAACTCGGAACGTAACGACAGACGAAATACCGCTAAGCATTTCGCCCGGTGTGCTAACGTTTCTGCCAGCTCACCGCCTTTTGAAAGAATAATATAGAATTACTATTGTTTATAGAATGACAAGCTATGGCGTTCATGCTTTCCATGCATGAATTGATAAATTGAAGCACATTTATTTTCTTCTACTGAGCTTATTTTCGTATGTAACCGAGGGTGTTTCCTAACGTGTGTCGTCTCATGGTAAGACTGAAGTTACCGTTACCGTGCTTGGAGATTTATAAACCTGTATCTTCAAAGAATCATAGATGAAGAAAGAAAGAGATCCTGGTCATAAATCCTTGCAATAAAAGAAGATAACGGTGGAACCTATCATAGTTTCAATGATATGATGGCGCGAATTCAATGTTTTTTTGACAATGAAATGTATCAGTTAATGCTTATTTCAATGCCAGTATTACACAGTTTTATTTATTTTCCATATGCAAGGGAAGAAGGTACTATTAAAAAAAAATCTGTTGGCACAACACTGTTAAGATTAAGATTATTTTAATGAATGTAGATGGGAGATAACGTAGTTAAAATACATACATACATACATACATGCATACAACAAAATACCCGTTGTTGATGTTGAAATTCCAATGAATCTAGGTTAGAAACCGGTTATTTCTCTATTGTCAAGAAATCTTGAAATAAACTGAATAATCACATACACGCACACACACACACACACACACATACACACACACACACACACACACACACACACACACACACACACACAGAGTTAAATTTACAGAAGAACAAAAGACCCAGAGAGGTATATGAACAACAAGCAGGTGTATTAGTTTGATGCTCGGAAATGGTCAGTGCTAGTGTGTGGAGTGACGTGGAGGTGGTATGATGTGGTATAGTGGTGTGGGGTCTGGAGATGTGAGGGTGGGGTGTTAGTGTGGGAGTGGAGGTGTAGGAGTAGGGTGGGCTATGTGGGAGTGGGATTGGTGGTTGTGGGGTGTGGGGTGTGGATATAGGGAGTGAATGTAGGGGTATCAGTGAAGAGAGAAGTCGGGTAAGAGTGAAAAGAGGAAGTAGGTGTCAAAGCAAGAGAGGCGAGGAGAGGTGGGTAGGAGTGAAGAGAGGAAGTAGGTGTCAGATGAAAAGAGGAGAGGAGGGGAGTCTGATGAAGAGGGGAGGGGATTAAGCCCATGTGACGCAAAGGAGCGAAGAGAGAAGTTTAATTCTTGTTCTCGGTGAAGGCGGGAGTCCGGATGGCCCCTGTGCAAAGATAACCCGAACACAAACAAGTGTTGTAATGAATGACCGGTAGAGCGGAAATGGCGCGAGACCGTGTTTGTAAAAAACATAAATCCGAAAGAAGAATCACTCTCTAAGATGTAGAGCAGTATATATTAAAATGGGGAAGGCCGGTTTATGTGATTACCTTAGGTTTCCCGTCCATAAAGGGTTTATCTCTCACCTTTTGGAGCAAAGTCTGAGTACAAATTGTAACCTGGACAGCAGAGATGGATTGTAGATAGGGGTCGAGAAATTTGTGCCTCGGAGAACTGGATATGTGGTTTGCATGTAAGAGGTAATGTGTGGGGTTTCGGTCACAGAAGTTCTGGGATGTTGGGGTAGAGAAGGAAGAAATGGTAAGGGGCGATGGATCTTATCTTTGCATCATAGAGAAGTGTAGAGTACAACTGTGTGTAGATAGGTCACGGAGCCACTAGGCAGGAGGTCGAGTCTGAATACTTGCAACAGAGTGAACTCCGTCAAAGGCCAGATGGTGGTACTTAATCGGGCTTAAGGCGGTGAGCTGGCAGAAACGTTAGAGCGCCGGACGAAATGCTTAGCAGTATATCGTCTGTCGTTACGTTCCGAGTTCAAATTTCGCCGAGGTCGACTTTGCCTTTCATCCTTTCGGGATCGATAAATTAAGTACCAATTATGTACTGGGATCGATGAAATCGACTTAATCCGTTTGTCTGTCCTTGTTTGTCCCCTCTGTGTTTAGCCCCTTGTGGGTAGTAAAGAAATAGGTACTTAATCGGGCTGACCTAGAATGCTATATAAAAAGGAGATACATTAAAACAATACCAATAAACAGCACACCCAGACTCTAATAACTACTTTTGATTTGGTATAACTATCCAGTCACTAGTCATTCAGTAACTTCACAGCAGTTTCTTACTCAAGCTCCTTTTTGAGTATTTAAGAAAACCATATTATTCTTTTATTCTTTTATATGTTTCAGCACCTGAGAGAGAGAGAGAGGAGGTGGGGAGAGATACATTAACCCACTTTCTCTTTCCCTCTGAGCCAACACACTAAAGAACACAAACTCATTTATGGTGTCTTATACGTTCATTATGACAAGAATATATTCATTTACGTTCTTTAAAAGTTTTCCTGTTTTTATTAAATTGTTTAGAACCATTCTTTATAAACTCGATTTTTCATCTTTTAACGCAAATAAAAAAGAAATTGTTGATCTAAACTACAGCATTTTAACTTCATCGATATAACCAAACCGTTAAATATTCATTGAAAAGCGTATGGCGGAAGCTATCAGGTGTTAGGAAATTCAAGTAGTGAAATGATTGCTAAACTCAGCACAAGACGATTTTTCATTGAATCGAAATCAATGGCTATTTTCTTGATTCCAGAAATATAAATATCAAACACGAGTTTGATGTGGCTTGAACACAGCGCAGCAACGTAGCGAAAATTGAATTTAAAAAAAGCCATAACTAGTATAGTACATTAAAGTCTTGCTGACGAATATTCTTGTAACCATGATTCCTAGAATAATTTCTGAAGGGTTTCTTTTCTTGCGATTTTGAATATTATTGATGAATTGTATGTTGGCATTCGGTATCTAATATAAATTAAAATATTTTTCTCGAAATCTCGAGTGGAAGAAGATTTAGTAGATTTTTATTCACTGATCTTATAGTTTAAGATTACGATTTTAAAGAAATGAGTGGCTTTGTGGTAAGTAGCCTGCTTACCAGCCACATGGTTCTGGGTTCAATCCCACTGCGTGGCACCTTGGGCAAGTGTCTTCTACTATAGCCTCGGGCCGACCAAAGCCTCGTGAGTAGATTTGGTTGACGGAAACTGAAAAGAAGCCCGTCGTATATATATATATATATATATATATATATATATGTATGTATGTGTATATGTTTGTGTGTCTGTGTTTGTCCCCCCAACATCGCTTGATAACCGATGCTGGTGTGTTTAGGTCCCCGTAACTTAGCGGTTCGGCAAAAGAGACCGATAGAATAAGTACTAGGGTTACAAAGAATAAGTCCTGGGGTCGATTTGCTCGACTAAAGACGGTGCTCCAGCATGGCCGGAGTCAAATGACTGAAACAAGTAAAAGAGTACCATTTTCATCCTTAATCTGAACATTTCTTCGAATATGAAACATAACAGATCACTCATAATGATCTGTTACATTGACATAAGACCTGTAATTAAGCGTATGTAGTCATGAATGTAATAGGCCCCAACATTTGATTTAATCCCAGAAGGACGAAAGGCATAGATAACCTCAGCAGTTTTTGAACTAAAAAATGTTATGAGCTGGAATAAATACTACAAAGCGTTGTGTCCTACCCACTACCAATTCTACCAACCTCACCCAATAAAATACCAGCTATAAAAGAAATGGTAAATTATTTCTGTGAAGCATTCATGTATCACAAGCAACGCACTTAAATTGTGAACAGGATTTCAATGCAGTTACGTGTGACTTACTGCAAAGTGACCGAAGAACCATAATATGGCAAGTAACTTTCGGCTGGAAACTATGATTATAAGCTATGGTTCTAATACTTAATCGTTAGAAGTTTTGAGTTCATAACCCCATCTGGCTAACTGATTTGAGTTTCCATTGTTAAAGTGAGTTTATGGGATGTAATGAGTAATTGTGAGAAAGGGAGCAACAGGATAAATTAGGAACCGGAAACTCTTACATACCGTAACTCTTCAGAGATATTAAAGACGTAATTTTATGATAAATTCCCCTCTGTAAAAAATCTCAGGGTTCTTTTCCATCCTAAAAAATACATAAAATTTCAAGGTTTTACGGGAACATGCTTGTCTCACTAAGAGCTGTTCTGTTTCTTAAATATATTTATGTCTATATATGTTTTTCGTTGAGTTGTATTAAGTTCTTAAAAGAGTTGAACTTGGTCACTCACAATGCAACAAGACATTTTGAGTTAAGAGAGTTCCCAGTGTTTGTAATATGAAGTTGAACTGGTGTGTTGATTGAGCTATCGATGCACACACCCAAGTGCGTGTATCTGTTCGTCTAAAGTATCTTAAATGGAGAATCTTTGGAATATCTAACAAATTCTCAATGTGCCGCTGATAGATTGGATTTGGAGAATCCGTGTCAGTTTATTTTGCTCTTTCTCCAACAAACCTAGTATTTCTAGATGTTTATGTAAAATTGTAGGTAGATAGCCTAGTGCACTATGATGCTAGGTACAAATGAAAATATAAGTCAGGAAATAAGAGCTGTAAGATCAGCCTGAATTCACGATAAATGTTCTCTTTTCCCCGACTTTTGATGGTACATTCTCATCAGCTGGGCAGCTGACCTCTATATTTGCTATATTTGTACCGAATTGCTGCTTTTATTGGACCAGTATTCCACCAGTATTCCACCTTTTTAAAGTTGTGAGTACGTGCCTTTTCTGAAATGTATTTGATGTTTACGTCAAGGCAGTCCTTCCAGCCGATGGCATTGTAAATAGTCTTTGTTACTATATCATGTCTCACGGGCAGATGATATCTCGTAGACATTTTGGAGTAGCTGCAGATAATGTGGATGACATGTTCCATACTGGTTTAGCAAAGCCGACATTTTCAATCATAATGTCGTTTGGTGGTATCTTTGTCTATATCAGCTATTTAGAATCTATCACTTGTTCCTGGATAGCGAATGTATATCATTCAAGGTAGGATGTAATGTATCTATCACAGGTCCGAGAGAGGCCTTTCTTCTTGTCAATACTATTGTTATCTTCTAGCTTACGGCATATGTACTCATACATTGTATTTTGCTGGAATGCTGCCCGCTTCTGTTCCAGGCTTCTATCTAAGTAAGCCAGCGTGGTCTCCTTTGAGGCAGTTATATGCTCAGAAGACCAGCTCTGTAGTTCTCCAACTCTGAGGATTCTACTAATTTCTTTCTTTACTGTTCAATTGGTGTTGTCTGAGTGATAGAATGCGACATTCAAAGGATGTTTCGACTGACCATATGTTTCTTCTGCCATCGCTTCTCCTCACATAGATCTTATCGGTGTCGCACTTGATGCGGAATTTGCTAGTGGTGGTCATATGTATGTATGTATGTATGTATGTATGTATGTATGTATGTATGTATGTATGTATGTATGTATGTATGTATGTATGCATGCATGCATGTATGCATGTATGTATATATGTATGTATGTATGTATGTATGTATGTATGTATGTATGTATGTATGTATGCATGCACGTATGCATGCATGCATGTATGTATGTATGTATGTATGTATGTATGTATGTATGTATGTATTATGTATGTATGTCTCTTCTATTTTTTGATTATTATTATAAATCTTCCACTGAGGAGGGAGCCGGTTTCCAACAAAGATGCAAGGCTCCATCTTTGGGATATTGTTAGCACAGACAAATTCACATTTGGAACCTGAGAAAGTTTTGCATAGTTTTACTGTTCCACACATACATTGGACTTGTAATGTATGAATCAACCGGTCAGTTTCTCTTTCTGAACATCCCAGTTTATACAGATTCTCCTGTATGTATGTATGTATGTATGTATGTATGTATGTATGTATGTATGTATGTATGTATGTATGATTGCATGAATGTATGTATGTATGTATGTATGTATGTATGTATGTATCAAAAGGCGGAGAAACTCTTGAGAGTCAACGGCCATCCAATAAATGTCTTAAGGCTGTATCATGCGCGGGGACATTGAAATGATCGGACTGAATACCCGATCGCGCGGTTAAACCATTGGGAGTGAAGGACTCCTAGCCTTTGTTAGGGCATCCTTCTAGGAGAAGGTAACTCAGGTAACGGGGATAACTCCGACATAAAACCTGCGGCTCAGTGGTTACCGATGATGTTGACTTGTTCTTCTTTTCGGATTATGGCTGCTGTTGCTTAGTGAGTAGGATTGACTCAGTGCACAGCCTTTTCTCATTTTACAAAAAATCTTCTTGCACAGGCATTGCACGATAACAACATTGATTAAGCTTCGTGCAATGGCCATACTCGATAATGAGGGGGCAGCCACCATGTATGTATGTATGTATGTATGTATGTATGTATGTATGTATGTATGTATGTATGTATGTATGTATGCATGTGTGTGTATGTATGTATGTATGTACGTTTGAGCGTGCGCACACAATTCATAGTTATACGTATTTATAGTAAGCATAACTAGTAAAATTGTTGCACTGTCAGATATAGAGTCCAGCCTCTCTGAAGCAGGGGATACATATTCATTATGTTTCAATGACATTGCTGCTAAACGTGTGGGAATACTACGTTTGTGTTATGATGTATTGGCTACAAGACAGGTGTTGTCATAGGCTTATGGCCACACTTTGTTTTAGTAATCAAGAAACCAAAATATTTAGGAAGCGTCTTAATCGATTTTCCTCTTGTTGGTCAGTGTATCGGTGTTTGGGATGAATTAAAATTTCGTTATTCCTTATGGCATTACGTCACTTTTTATTCCCCACTTTCACTTTCTCTTTTTATTATTTGAACTCAGTTTCAAATCCCCTTAATGAAAAGTTCGATGATTGGTGATTTTCTGTGTGTGCTAAATTGCCGTTAGCCTGCTGTCAGCCTATGCACACTTTTAGTTGATGATTCAGTGTAGATAGTAATACTTCGGCTGTTTACAGCGTAGTTTTTTTTTTAGATGGTTCTTATTCAGTTCCAATTTCTAAGTGTTTTAAGTTTCTCTTATTTTTGCGGGAAGGCACGTATGTTTTGAATTAGAGGCAGCAGATTCTATAAGTGACGATTGGAAATGTGAATCACATGTGCCTATCTTTGTTCTTGTTGCAACGTATTTGTATATCGTTGTTAAATTCTAAATATTTGTATTGCTGGGGCTGTTGAATTTTAAGCAGTTTACTATCAATTTAATCTAGTTGATCTTTGTACTATCACTCCGATCTAGTGTAAAATACTTCCCTGCAACCATGCAGTATGGTATTTTAAACAACTGCAGTCATACAGTAAGGTATTCTGTGGTTAGTAGTGTAAGATATTGTAACTGGATTTTGCGCTACACTCTTCTATTTCGACAGTTATTTTACGTTTCTATTTGCGCATAGCAGCTCCCGAGTTAGTCATGCAAATGTTGCTATTTTTACAGCAAGCCTGTAGTAATTGTGCAGCAGAGACTGTTTTTGAGAAATATCGGGTTGTCCGGAAAGTTCGTGCCAATTTTTAAAAGAAAGAAAATGGTCAATAAATACTCGCCATAACATTTTTAATCAACCAAATATGAACCATTTTGTTACACAATGCATCAGCATCTTTCCTTTAACATGAAAATACCCTCTTCCCAGAATTGAGGTGGTTTAATGAAAAAGAATTCATCAAGGTACCTTTTTACGTCATCCAAGGAATTGAAATTTTTACCATTAAGACTATTCTGCAGAGACCTGAATAAGTGGAAATCCGAAGGAGCAATATCTTGTGAATATGGATGGTGGGGGTAACACATCCCAGCCGAGATGCAGCAATTTTTGTCTGGTTCCCAAAGCATCAAGTGCCGAAAATGAACTTTCTTATCTTCCATTTTAAAGGGTTACATGATTAACACAGGTTATAGGAACATAAATCTTCTTCCACGAAAAGTAGCTTAAACTGTGCTCTAAATGGAGGTGTAGTCAAATCCGATTTTATGGACTCAACCATGTTCTGTTCTAAAATAAGTCGAAAAGTAAGCTACTATAAATCGGCACAAACTTTCCGGACGGCCCAATAGTTAAGGGTATGATATACGAGCGTTGTCCTTGTTTGCAGACATTTTTATATGGAGAGTTAAAGCATATGACGGTTCTTATTATGCTTCTTTTCCTGATGTTTGTGCATCTAATGCCTAGAAATATACGTTTTATTTTTATTGTATTCATTGCTTTAAAAGTTTTTGTTTTAATTGCAGCAAAATCCAACGTTTTTCTCTGCATATATACGCTGGACATTCTTTTTTGTTTGCGTTCACATCAAAACTTATAAGAATACTTGGAGAATGTTATCGATCTATGTGGTTTTCCAGTAGGGCTACTATTTGTTATTGGATAGCAAGTATCCGACAATTTGCTAATCTAGTTTCCAGTAAGGTTGATATTTACTAATGGATAGTAGTTCCACTGTGATGTCAAGGAAATTGACAGTTTGTTTGCATACTGATTGCTTAATCCATATTGTTTGAACATTTTGCTTGATCTTCGTGTAACTTGTCTGAGTAATGTCCGTTCGTATTACGGGAGAGTATAATGTAGGCATATCTACACAAACACCTATTTTGTAAATATTTAGTCATATGTACACAAACATCACGTTGAGGACAATAGAGTTATTAATTCACATATATAAGTCAAAGCTGCCTATGCAGCACATTAATAAGTTCGTGGTATTTTGTGTAGTATTTTTAAAAATCACAACTTATCGGTTTCAGCTATGATCGAAATGATTCTTTTAATAAAATACATCAAACGAACATATCGCCCAAGTATAAAAGGTGTCATTGAAATAATTTTATTTTCAATGACTAAGGAGTGTTATTTCGAACTTCTGTAAACATAGTTATATTTGATTATTTCTTAGTTAAAGGCGCAAGACTTAATCAATAAAAGACTGAATTTATGAAAAGAAGCAAAACAGTTGCTGTTATTACACTAACAATATTAAAAGTTTAGCAAGGTCACTTCTTTGACGAGGAAAAGTTGTTTTTTTTGACACTGTGTACTTCAGCAATGTAAGGCTGTTTGAGGTTTTGTCTAGTTGCTAGAAACACGAATCTCTGACACTTTTGCTTTTTTTTTCTTGAAATGTGAAGAAAGTCATGGTTCACACAAACTGAAAACTGATTCAATCACCAAACGTGCAAATCTCGAAAATAAATATTTGAAGAAGTTTAAAGGTTGGTTTTGCAAAAAAGATTACACGCATAACAAAGATTAACATTACGAATTAAATTTATATTGCTTCACATCAGGGAACAGAAATCACTAGAAAACACAAATAAGTGCATACGACAGGTAAGTCACGTATTTTGCCTTCAAGAGAATGTTTGGTAATGAAGTTGAATAAGACATTCACAAAATTCCCATTCTTCAACAATGCAGTCCAACGGAGAATGAATAAAGAAAAGAAATAAATCTTTTATTGAAGAAAGTAAATCGAATCTTGTTTTGTAAGTTGTCAAGCCAACTGATACTCGAAGAAAAGTACAGATCCAAGTATTTATTCATTTATGCAAGGAAGTGAAATTGTAAAGAATGTCTTATGCTTGTGCATGTGTGTGCTTATGTATGTGTGTGCGTGCGAGAGAGAGGGAGAGAGGGAGGGAGAGAGAGAGAGAGAGAGAGAGAGAGAGAGAGAGAGAGAGAGAGTAAAACAACATCTATTTCAAGTAACTGAGTTTGATTCAGTGAGATAAGAAGAATTTCGCTTTGAAGCTACGGTTTCGCATTTAATTTTACAGTGCGACACGTTGAGTAATTGTCTTCTGCTATACATTCAAGCCGACAAAATTTTGTGAATGAAATTTAGTTGATATATAGATATGTCAAGAGTTGATATGTCAATATCAACACTTAACATATCTATATATCTACCATATTTTGTTCTTGAGAAGATTTATTTAGATATCCAAAATAAAAAACAATGCTAGCGCAGAAAACTGAATCAAAACGCCACTAAACTACCTGGATCTATCTCACAGAAAAAATTATGATCCGATGCAAAAGTTTGGCGACACAGGTGAAAAAACTGCGGCCAACAACTTGGAATATACATACATTCACCTTTATGTTTTAAAAATATTCTAGAATCAATACAGACCATGTATTTATCAAATATATAAAACGCTAATATATTTGGAGCTATGTCCAAAAAGTATGATGAAAATGAAGTATTTCAGTTTCCTGCTGGTTAAGTCATTCCTCTACGTTGATCGCATTGATGACAAACAAAGCCGATCTTTGTGTAAAATGGGCGGGTTCTCGAGGTGGTCATTAAGCTCTGCAGTACTTTTTGGAGTTGCACTTTTTTGATACTTTCTAACAGTTCGCGCAAGATTCCGACGGTCCCTATCTGAAAGTTTTGGTTTTCTTCTGGAGTTTTGTTTCGACAAGGAGGTTTTCCTTCTTTCTCAAAGGCTGTCATTACTTTGGAGACATTACTTCTTGATATACCAAACATTTCGGATGTTTTCGTTACGCTAGCGCATGCCATACGAGCACCAATAATTTGACCTCTTTTAAGTCCGATAGATCTGTCATTTTAAAGAATTTTTATTACTTTTTTCTGATGATATCTGAAAAAACCCAGCAATTTTAGCAAAACATATTAAGCAACACTAATAATAAATAAAAAAAAAAACATAAAAATAAACAAGCTTTTGACGGTTTTATAGATATTTCTAAATTATGATGTTATGATGCTATGTATTTCCATAATTTTGTCCAACCCCTGTATATCATACCCAACTACAAATTCATAAAATATATGATATTGATATCAAAATGAAGCACTTTCTCATCAACCCAAAACCACAAACTAGCAAGCCACAGAAAACACTTCAGACAGCCAGTGCAATATTTAATTTTCGATTTGAATATAAACGTTGTATACGTCATCACTTTCTCGTCAGTTGACTTTGCATTTTTAATAAGGTGCCATAGTACTGGAAATAATATTGGGTAGAAGAAAAAAAACTTACTTGACAGCACTGGAACTTTATATACAAACATACTCATACCTACATATACAATCAAACACACACAAACATAAATACATATACACACATATACATATAGACACACACACACACACACACACAAACACACACACAGATACACACACACACATATATATATATATATATATAAGCAATAATAAATCTCTGAAAGAGGTATAAACAGTAGTTGCACGAAATGTGGCTCACCACTAAGGGTGGATGTTACTGTAGCTTGTAGCCCCAGGAGAACATCTCCAGCTGGCTATTGACACACTTTCTGTGCCCTATCAGTATTTGCAAAGGGAAGCCATCCTTCCCATCGTCGACCTGACGTGATACGTACGGACCCGAGTTTCTGGGTATTTACCCATCGTCAGCGCACGACAATCACCGGTCTTCGATGAGAAGGGGGGGCCAATGCAAATACATATATCCTTTTTCCAGCGACGAAAAGTCACTGATCTCGAAAAAGTGTAAACAAGCAATAATGAATCTCTGAACGAATTATAAACAGTAGCATATGATACACATAAAATGTGAGTGCGGACTATGATAGATATATTCATAGCAAAATACAAAATAAAAATCAGCTTACTGATATTTCTAAAACCGACCAGGAAATCTAGCAATACTTAAAAAGGCAGTATTTTGAAATCCAGTATTTTTTTATTCTGTCACTAATAATACCATTTTCACGAACCTTTGCGATATACTACAAAGTAGGCGAGTAACAAATCTTTATTACAATCATTTAATTCTGATGATGAGGTGTAACGTTTATGGTCGAACGGATTTAGAACTGTTATTGTTTCATACTAAATATGAAAGGCAAATGAAAACAAACAAAATAAATAAATAAGTAAAGTAAATACTTAATAAAAAAAATTAAACTCAAACACAATATTGTCTTTGGTATAGCTGTGACAAAAAAGGCGGCGAGCTGGCAGAAATGTTAGCACGGCGGGCGAAATGCGTAGCCGTAGTTCGTCTGCCGCTACGTTCTGAGTTCAAATTCCGCCGAGGTCGACTTTGCCTTTCATCCTTTCGGAGTCGATTAAATAAGTACCAGTTATGCACTGGGGTCAATGTAGTGACTTAATCCGTTTGTCCTCTCTATGTTTAGCCCCTTGTGGGTAGTAAAGAAATAGGTATAGTTGTGACAAAAGCTGTTGTCTGTTTATTTACACACACACACACACACACACACACGCACACACGTACACTCACATACAAACACAAACACGCGCATACACACTCACGCACATACACACGCCTATCTATCTGTCTATCTATCTATCTATCTATCTATCTATCAATTTGGGTATGTATATACAGTGACCCAGCAACAAAGTTTGCTAAGGGGGTGCAAACCTAAGTCCTAATATTTTTATGAAAAATGTGCATTTTTCCAACGTTAACATAAAAAATGCATGTATAATAATAATTTTTGTTATTATAAGGATTCGGCTGAAATGTTCATAATCTGAGCAAGACACTCTCAATCGAATGTGACCAAGTGAAGTTCATTTTCTAACATAGTTCCTCTTACTGTCCGCACACAGTTGCAGTGCTTGGATCGCACTGCCGAAGAAGCTTTTCTGTTCATCAAAATGGTCATCAACAACAGATAAGATAAGGATGACACTTCCTGGAAAATTCCGAAGACTTCCTGCAGAGTTCCGACGATGAGACTTCCTGGAAAGTTTCGACGATGAGACTTCCAGGAATACTCCTACGAATACCTGGAAAGTTCCGAGGATGGGATTTTCTAGACTGCCTGGAAAGTTCACATGATGAGAGAATTCTTGGAAAGTTCCGAGGACTTCCTGGAAAGTTCCGAGGACTTCATGGAAAGTTACGAGGGTGAGATTTCTGGATAATTCCGAGGATGGGAGACTTCCTGGAAAATTCCGATGGAAATTTCTGAGGATTATGTTTAAATATTGCTTGATAAATTTGTTCGTAAATTTTTTACCGGCATCCTCTCTGTTCGCCGGGTATGATTTGCGTTTGCGCAGAGGTTTGAAAAGTTAGGATATACAAATCGTTAGATCTACATGTGCTTCTAACAGTCTGTGCGTCTAGGATTACGATGTCTTCCCACTGAAGAACCTGACCCGGCAAATATATTCTGTGTTTGCTAAAAATAGGTAGAAACCGTTCGGTCTGGGATAGAGCTGAGATGGTAAATGTTTTTAATTTTCATTCCTTTCATGAATTTATCCCTTTTTGCGTTTCTAGCACTACGCTTCCTTATGTGGAAGCCTTTTATTATATTCCTATACGAAAAATATATAGTCTAATGACTAACTCGTCTTTTGTGCTAGGCCACTGGTATTAATAATTTATTTTATTACCCTACTTGATTATGTTTATATATATATATATATATATATATATATATATATATATGTTACAAAATATAAAGTTATATCTTGAGATCGTTAGTGACAACAACGCTCAAAATATATAACAGACTGGAACAGTAGTGCTCAAATGAGCTGTATACACTTTTTAATCCGAGTGGAGGCAATGCGAGCAGCAACTACAAAAGCACTACAAAATCCACAGAAAGATCAAACACATACATATATCCATATATTCATTTATATCTACAGAACAGACATAAAGCCCGACGTTTAGAAATATATAGTAATATAAACATCATATAAAAATATATTGTACGCATAAGATCCACTCGACGTTCCATAAGAAATTTAGAAATAAAAATTGCAATAAAAGTTAGAGGTAATGATAACAATTGAATTAAATATAGTAAGTATAGTAAGTAGTAATTAAATATATTTTATTTTATTAAAATGGTAATTAAATCGTGATATAATAATTAAAAGAAAAAATAGCAATTAGTATAAAATGTATCAAGGACTTGAACTCGAATGAATGGGAGAAATTAAAAGATGAAAAAGTTAATTGAGTGCAGAAGTGAATTAGTCCAGATGGACTAATATGAGCTGTGCTCATGCCATTTACTATAGCTGCTAGATTGAATTATATGCTTATAAAGTAGCATTCAGTATCTATGAGAATTTTTGGGAGTACGTAATGTCTGGTCTTTCGCATGTAGCAGGTATGTAATTGTGCATTTGTTTCCGTGTTCTATGTGTTGTGTGTAAAAAACATCCTGACGAGGGGACAGTCAATTTTAAATATATGATATGTTTTATATTAATTGGTGCATCTCCGATGAACTTTTACGTATTTTTGTAAATTTGTATATTTATCTTCTATGTATTTTTCTCTGGAATTTTAATTCGTCTTTTTAATATGTCATTGTATGTTTTATTACCCCAAATTTTTAATGTAACAAATTTATACCAAACTAGCACTATGACCCAGCGTTGCCGGGTCATAATGCTAGTATGTATATATATTTAAAAGTTATAAAATATACTTGTTGCAGTCCTAATATTTAAAGAAAGATTCTTTTAAAAAAATATTGACTATTACAAAAAATTATTTGGAGCACAGAATGTTCCACTTCTTTCGGGATGAAATTTTTGTGTAGTGTGTATTTAGTCTTTAGGCGCTTTCGTTGTTAAACTTTTCAAACCCACGTGCTCTGGGCTGAATATGTGTGGTTTTGAAAAATCTTTCTTTTACGTTAATAATAATATATGCATACATACAAACATTTATATATATATATTAGAGACGTGTGCGTGCGTTTGTCTACTTGAGAGAGAGAGAGAGAGAAAAGAGAGAAAGAGAGCAATATTTAGATAGATACATAGATAATCGTCCATATTTCTATTGAGCATTATATATTTTTATCTATGTACTAAAAACAGTAAATATACATAAGTGTACACGTATGTCCACGAAAGTAGATGAATATGCATAATTATATGTATGTATGTATGTATGTATGTATGTATGTCTATCTCTCTCTCTCTCTCTCTCTCTCTCTCTATATATATATATATATATCAACGCATTTCAATAAATTCTTATTTGTATATATTTATATATTTATGCGAGTTCGTATGCACATACAAGTTATAAATCTACCTACACACATGCACATAAATATATGTATATATTTATGTGTATGTGCATGTACTCTCTCTCTCTCTCTCTCTATATATATATATATATATTCTCTCTATCTGCTTCTCTCTCATTCCTTGTATATATATATATATATATATATATATAATATATATATATGTGTGTGTGTGTATGTATGTATACTTAAATCAATCATATACTCAGTATGATAAAAAGAAATTATAAAGCAGAAGATTAGTGATCTTGGCATCTCATGGAATCGTCTGGCATTTACCGCGATACTAAATTGCCAGTTCCTATGCAAAGACTGAACAGACAGTTTAATTGTCTATTTTGACGCATGAAATGAATACATTCGACTTGCGTCAGAATAAAAATCGGATTTTTTCCCTCAGTACAATTATGGTTTGCCCAATGCCAACGAAAAAAAAAAAGAAGTTTTCTTTGTTTTTTCTTCTTATATATCTTTTGCGTGTGTGAATGTCTATCTGTCCATAAAGAGGAATATGGTCACCATCAGATTCTATGGAGAGTTATGAGCAAACAAGCAGTAATTCTTGTTATTGATTTTCCCCAGATCAACCTTGATGGAGCAGACCTATGATCAAAAGCGTTCATGCATGACTATATTGTCATTTTTGAATGATATAAAGTAGGTATGAATACATTATCTAATGAACTTGTGTATCCTTTTTAAGGTGAGAATGGAACTTAATCAAGATGCGGCTGATAGTCGTAGCACATTGTTCGGTCACTTAGAGAAACCATCCTTACCTCACGTGTATATATAAATATGTAAATAAATATGATATACTTAAATCAATCATATACTATGTATAATAAAGAAAAATTATGAAGTATAACGTTGTATTTATGTTGTTGATTAGTTTGTAGTATAAAAAAAAATCGAACAGACACGAGCTGCTATTTCAATTCAAGTTTGTGACATTTCCCATAATTTTCTCTCATTCTATCTTCTCCCGTTCGTGATGGTGAAGATGATGGCGAAGGTGATAATGGTAGTGATAAATATTGTTGTTGTTGCCTAGCCCATGGTTCGAACTAGTTTAGTAGACATATTATAAAAAGCATTCCAGCCATGACAATTCCATATTTTCCGGGCACAGCACAAAGTCCAGTGTGTAACTATTTCCAAAACAGCAGAGCAAGATTTGAAAGAGCTTTGGTTGTTATTTTTGGTACTTTCAGAGTCTGCATAGAGACTTGCTTTGGCTGAAGCAGTTTAAATATGTCACACTCATCCTATATATGATTGTAATTCAAGCGACACCGAAAAACCAGATTTCGGCAGCGTGTCAGTGCGTTGGCATTTTTTCTTTACTTATTGTGCGATGACGTTTACAGTCGATACAGGATTTGGTTGCGTGTGAGAGCAAATGCGTAGCTACCTATTTTATGCTCAGGGTTCGAACTCATCAGCGGTTAACTTTGCCATTCCTTCCTCCCGTTACAATAATTTTAATAAAATATACTTTATTCAAATTATATTTTTGTGAATGTGAATGCGTGTGGTCAGGGAGCTGCACTCATGGTCGTTAGATTGAGGGTTCGTTTCCCGGACCTGACGGCGAGTTGAGTTCTTAAGCAGAACACTTCATTTCACGTTGCTCTGTTGGTGCGAGAGTGGTAGAACCATTGGCACATCAGTAGAAATATTTTACGGCTCTCTACATTTTGAGTTCAAATCCTATCTCACTGCAGAAGGCAACGGGAAACTATATTAATCCCAAGTAGTTCATTATAACCCAAGTTCCAATAAACTACTTAAAAGTGGTTGGGTAAGATACGGGTCCTCCCATATCGTATAGAAAGTGCTGGAGAAAGTTCACAGGAACAGGACCTGCCCGAAGTCAGACCACCGCTAGACTGTATATATATATATATATACATGTTTCGCTGTAAATGAGTATAACTAGCGGGGTAAAATAAACCTGACTATAAACCAAACCCTAACCTTAAATTAACTCTCAAATCTAAACCTAAATTTAAGACTAATGCTGAAATAAAATCTAAATCATTACCTTAATCCTAAACTCGAACTATAAGCCCAACACTAAAACCATCACTAATCCTAAAATAAAACATCAAATTTAAACATAATTCACATTCTAACTCTAAAACTTATCCTAATCTTAAACCGAATTCTAACACTCAACCTAATGATAACTCTAAACCTAATACTAACCCTAATAATAATCTTAATCCTAATCCTAAATCTAAACTTGGTCCTAAATTTAAACCGTAATATATCCCTAATCGTACCGCACAAAATAACCCTCACCCTATAAAAGAAAAAAAAATCTAGTATGAATCATAAACCTAAACAGCCAAAATAGAAATCCTAAATCTAAAACTAAATGGTATTCGCAAGAACACTAGAACTCAAATTTACTTCTATTTAATAGTGAAGTTGATTTGGATAAATTTTTGTGTTTAGCTATTGTTGTTGTTGTTGTTGATGATGATGCTGTTCTTGCTGTTACTATTGTTTTTGTTTTGTTTTTGGTGCTTTGGCTGTTGTTTTGGTGTTAATGTCATTATAGGTTTAGGTGTTGTTTTTATTCTTCTTATTTCGTTATTTGATTTTGCTGTGCTTGTTGTACTTGCTTCTCCTGCCGTTGGTTGTGGGTTTAATTCATATAGCTACGCTGTTGTTGCTACCGTAGTATTTTATTAACAGTGTTAATAATGGTGGCAACCTGGTAGAATCGTTAGCACACCGTGCAAAATGCTTAGCGGCATTTCGTCCGGCGGCGAGCTGGCAGAAACGTTAGCACGCCGGGTGAAATGCTTAGCCGTATTTCGTCTGCCGTTACGTTCTGAGTTCAAATTCCGCCGAGGTAGACTTTACCTTTCATACTTTCGGGGTCGATAAATTAAGTACCAGTTACGCACTGGGGCCGATGTAATCGACTTAATCCGTTTGTCTGTCCTTGTTTGTCCTCTCTGTGTTTAGCCCCTTATGGGTAGTAAAGAAATAGGCATTTCGTCCGTCTTCACATTTTGAGATGAATTTTTTCCGAGGTCGATTTTATCTTTCATTGTTTTCGAGATCGATAACATAAGTACCAGTTGAACACTGGGGTCGATGCTGTCGATTAGTCCCCTCCAACAAAATTTCAGGACTTGTTCTTATAATAAAAAATGTTTATTAGTCGTGGCAGTAGTGAGTGAATGGTTAACGATTACTTTAATGTTTTTTCAAACCTTCTCTCATTAAGTGTTAAACAGCGGTCACTGGGTTTGTTCATGAGCCTTTTCAGTCCCAGTACATGTCTTTAGCTTGGTCCTTTCCTATTGCGTTCATCAATCGACGAAGTATCAGAGGGAAAGTTTTAGAGGTGGAGAAGGGTCACAGCTTGTCTGTGGATGTGAGAGTCTCGTTTGTTTTCATGTCTTCAAACAATTGTGGGGCATAGTCGCTGGCCCGAACACTTCCTCCTACGATACTAAGGCTATTCCTATCGACATAGTTATAAATAAGCCAGTGCTTTTGTTTGAAAAAAATTATAAATATCAAAAATTCTCGTGGAAAGACCTGCTTTTCGCTTTCCTGTCTCAGAGTAAGGGTTTCCGATGTATTGAATTTCTTTGTTGGTAAAAAATAATAGAACAAAAGCTACTATTTTTATAAGTGGCAGTTTTTCTTTTATTGACTACAACAGCCCCCAAATGCAGAGAGGAAATACAAAAAAAAAAAAAAAAGAACTAACCAGAATCAATCAAGGGTTTACATCACGTAAAATGGTGGAAACAATAATAACAATAAATAAATATGTTGAATTATATTTTACACTGACAGTACTTAGCAAAATAAGAACAAGAATGGATCTTTAGAATGAGGGAGATAATCATACAAGGTAATTAGGGATAGCATGCACAAAATCCGGAATTCCTCTATGCATGTAAAGAAGCGTACTTTGCTAGTACTTGCTACCAATTTGCAGCAGCTATATGATACGTGTATACACAATTAACTACGTAAATTTTGTCACACTAACCACCTTTCATAAAATTTACTGGTAGGCAAAAGTTCCCTCTCTGTCCTCAACATTTCTCTTTCATATATAGCTTACAGAAGTCGATGAGGGCGTACCCTAGAAGCAAAAGTTCTGCGCTCAAAGTTTTCAACCGTATCCACTACACAACGTTTCTCACCACAGCTACCAGCCAGAGGGAGACTACGCGATCTTGTTATAAAACTACCAATAGCTTTATTATTACAAGCACGATATATAAAGCATACTGTATGATTCATAAAATTTGTGAGAGCTTTACAAAATAATATTGCAATTTGTGTTTCCACAAGGGCAGCACAAGTACAAAATAATAAATATATCACCATATCGAAAACATTTAGGCGTGCAGAAAATCACCGATAACCGCATAAATGTAAGACGTGTCCTTTGAATCTAGGCCTATGTTGACCATAATAATCCATAACACAAGAATGTTCATATCAATTTCACATACAAACACAGCTACTAATTATACCAGGTAAAAAAAAAAGAAATCACATTACTGTTACCTACAGCACTTCTCAAGAGAAAAGCCATTCTTATATGTCCACTTTACAGTTAATATAATATGAACAAAACACAATTCCCCGTACGACTTTTTTTGATTTATTTCTTTTTTCCTCTTATAATACTAACGGTTTACGTAGTTATTTGTTTTATATAGCACTTAGTTGTCTAACTTTCCACATGATAATACTGTTAATAAAAACACGGACAAGGGCAACGACAGCCACAGCGTTGATGATGATGATGATGACGATGATGATGATGATGACGATGGGGATGTTAGTGACGATGATAGTAATAAAGATGATTACATTTTTACATTAAGGCTTGTCATATATTTCCAACTATAAACATTCACTCACGTAAAAAAAACAACATATATTTGTGTGAATGTGATTAGTGCTCACTCTGTATGTGTGTGTGCGCGTGTGTGCGTGCGTGCGTGTGCGTATGTATGCATGCATGTATGTATGTATGCATCTATGTATGCATGTATGCATGTATATATGTGTTTGTATGTGTGTATGTGTAAGAGAGATAGAGAGAGTGAGAGAGAAAACCCATATACGCATATATATAT
This sequence comes from Octopus sinensis, assembly GCF_006345805.1. Lineage (NCBI taxonomy): Eukaryota > Metazoa > Mollusca > Cephalopoda > Octopoda > Octopodidae > Octopus > Octopus sinensis. Next base: position 159,225,339 of record NC_043000.1, on the reverse strand, counting down.
TTGTGTGCATGCATGTATGCACTTGGAGAAACTAATTCTTCTGTCATTCTACAATGTTTAATGGAATGTGTTATTTCCAGACAACTGTCCTCTTCCGCAAACAATTATTATGAAACTTTGCTAAATTATTCTCCTGCAAATTAAAAAAAAAACAAAGAAAAAAGGAAAACACAAGAAATAAATAAAATAAAAAGTTAATTACAGCAAGAGCCTTCTTATTGGTACAGAGACTCGTCAGCAGAATTAATTATACTCATTTAATATATATATATATATATATATATATATATGTCCGAATGACTAAGTAGTGTGTTTCTCAATCATGAAGTTCCAGGTTCGATATTACTGTACAGCTATCACGAGGAAGGAATTTTTACCACCTCATGTCGACCAAGGCTTGTTGTGATTAAAAAGGGACGAGATAGAAACTGCATGGAAGCCGATTGATTGGACTATCTGTGTAATCGAAAGGTTTGGGTTTCACACACTGTGATACTTATACTCCATCTTATCATTAGGTTAAATTTACTCGTGTCTGTGCTATGATCAGCCAGTCACAATTTTATGCAATTTGGTGGCACCTACTCCACTCTTTTAAACTTGCTGGTTTTGTGCCATTTTCCCTGGCTCTCTACTATCTTTTCTTGTCTCACATATACGCACGCACAGATATGCACATAATAATTTGACTGCAAAAGCTACGTTAGCAAATGTGCTCTTTCTTTTACAAGACGGCTAATATCATCTAGAGGAAGTTCGTAGTGTTGTAGGTACAACTATGATGTTGAGGGACTTGTGTTTGTGATCTATTATTCTCATTAAGCCATCTATCTATCTATTTATCCGCTCAGTCGAAGTCGCTTCTCGGTTACTCGATGGATCGGTGTCCTCCAGCCAGTTCTATTCTGGGTCGCTTCTTTCAGATTGACTATGTCCATTCCCGTGTCACTCTTGATGGTGTCAAGCCAGTGGGTTCTTGGTCGGCCTCTTCCTCTCTTGTCACTGACCATTATATAAACTATAACTTATATTAGACAAAATTGTATTATACAAAATAGGCACTGGCAGCACTGTTCCCTCAAAATGTTTGTAAATATCTGATTTCGTGCAAAAGTTTAGTAAATATCTGATTTTCTTGCGACAAAAATATGTACATACTGAGTGCTCTTGCTGGGGACACTTCTGTACACACAATAATTTCATTTATGTCTCAGTTGCCAATGTATGTGCGTACGCACTTGGGAACAGTATAGAGGAAGCAATGACTGATGTGATTTAAAATCATAAAGAGAAGGTAACTGAATAACACCTTTATAATCACTCCGTCACTTCACAACTTCAGATAATATATCCCCATACTCCTCCCCCCTTAATTCAATATTTGCTGTAAAGCGATCCATATCATTTTGCGATACTAAACTTAATCTTGGCTAGATTAATCAACGTGCCTTGGTTGTGGATACCAACGTAGACAGAGCAATGCGGTTAATGTTGTTATAAGATTTTCTTAACAATCACGTGGTTCCAACTGCAATCTCACCACGCGATATCCAAGGCAAGTATCTTGGTCTATAGCTTCAGGCTATCATAAAAGTTGTGAATTAAATCGAGTAGACACAGCCTGTGTGGAATCCCATCTAATAGACACAGCACTTAATCTTAACAAGTAGACTTAATCGCAGCTTGCTTGCATGCAACAACCAGACTATTTGGTAACTCTAGCGGAATCCACGATATTGCGAACTTTCGTATAAGGTCTCCGGTTTCGTCTTCTCTTCTTGTCTCGCCTCCAGTCTTTGAACTCGTTTGAGAAGTGTATATGTAAGGCCTAAAAAGGTAATATGATCAGCCATTCTTCCCTGACAAAGCTCTCTAAGAAAAAAAGAAATATAAACGTAAAACAGAACGCGTATCAATCGACACGAAACGAACCAAACATCTTTCGACTGGTTTTCCACTGCCCTTTCATTGACCTGACCAATCAATGTTTACTATTTCAGACTACAAACACACACACACACACACACACACATGTCAGTCTCAAATGTGATTGATTAGAAGAGCATTGGTTGTGACACAAGAAGGAAATTACGAGTAACGAAAATCGCCTCTGTACAATTTTTACCACCCAATACAATTCTGACTATTTAAGTAGATTCTTCAAACAGAATCGATTGTTATGCCTAGGTTTCGAAATTAGAAACCATGGTGTGTGAGCGGGATTGTGTGTATGATATGTCTGTGTGTGTGTGTGTGAGCGTGTTTGTCTACGTGTGTGTAGTGCGCGTCGAATCTGTGTATACGTCTTGTATACGTATTGTTTGACGTTTGTGTGTGTGTGTATGTATGTATGTGTGCATGCGTGTATGTGTGTATGTATGTATATATGTGTGCATGCGTGTATGTGTGTGTATGTATGTGTGCATGCGTGTATGTGTGTATGTGTGTGTATGTATGTATGCATGCATATGCGTATATATGTGTGTGTGTATGCATGTGTGTATGTATATGTGTATGTGCGTGATTGAGTGTGAATGCTTCTATAAGTGCGCGCACGCATGTGTGCGGCGAGACAGAGGTTTCTCATTGTGTGTAAATGTGTGCGTGCAATGTTAGTGATCTTTATGCGTTTGAGTTCTATGGTGGACTTCATTGTAAATATGTGTGAGTATGTATGTAAGTGGAGTCTCGTGTCGATGCGGTTATATATTTTCAATGCTTGTCATAGTGTGCACGTATGATACAAATTTGTGTAAATACTTGCTTCCCCGAGTACTTGCGTGTATGCATACGTATATTGGAAAAACTATGTAGGTTATATATTTGTACTTATAGCTCTTAGTGAGTATCTGTCGAGTGTGTGAATGTAGTTTCTGTGTAATGTCTGTGTAGTGTTCTTGGATAGTACATAATAAATGCGTGTGTTCAAGTAAATTAACACTAAACTACTACTTCTCCCTCGCTGTTAGCAGGCATAAACAAAAGTTTTCTTAGAAAAATAGTTTTCACAGAGAAGAGTTCAACTCACACCCTGAGTAGTTTTGTTGCACGTCAGCGAGGAGACGCAGCACCGATGAAGTTTGCTGGGTCTTCCGCATTGCTAAGATCCATGCATCTTATACACAGTTTAGAACACTGGAGATCGATGTCTGTATTAAAAAAAAAAAAAGCAGATGAGATTCAGCAGTCTGGTTAACTCTGTTTAAAACATCCAATGATAAAATAATGTGTTGTCTTTCTTTTAGCTTTTATTACCATTATTATTACTATTTTTTGAACAGCAGTGTATGAAGTAGGTAGTAGTTCAAATGAATGAACATCTGGTTTCCGATCATAAAGGTTGGATGATGGAAATTTACTGATATTTTATCTGTGGACGATGGAGTCAGTAAAGTTAGTATTTTGTGATCGAAACCAAATATTTGGCTTATTCCGATAAAAAAATAAGTTAAATGGTATTTAATTTGAGAAGATTGAAGACATGAGTTCATACATTCCTCGGGATCTCCATGTGAAGTCGACACTGTCGATGGCCAAGCTTAACTTCATCAATTTGTTGCTGTTGATGGACATAAGATTGGCCTCGTTTGAGTAGAAATATGCTCAAAGCCATTTCAACCGTGTCTATCACGATCACTCCTATATATATATATATATATATATATATATATATATATAAGGATTTTTTGCGTAATAAGATAAAAAAAACCCAAGGCTGTGTAGATATCAGGCAATTTATAGATAGGTCTTACAGCTGTTTCTAGGATATTTATTAATTATTAATTTATTAATTATATCCCTTCATCGGAGACGGTGTGAGAGGATAGTTAAGTCATAATTAGTTTAGATGTGATATATATATATATATATATATTATATATATATATATATAGATATATATATATATAATATATATATATATACATATATATATATATATATATATATATATACATATATATATATATATATATATAATATATATATACATATATATATATATAATATATATATATATACATATATATATATATATATATATATATATATATATAAAAAGGAGATGTGGAACACGAGTTGTGATATATAAAAAAGGAAATGAAGAAAATGCTGACAAAATAATTTAAGTAAAGGAGAGTGTATTTAATAAGGTGAAAGTTCTTTTTTAAACAAAAAAAGAGAAAAATTGGGTTAGAATACAATGTTCATTTTTTGTGAATGATTTCAGTGTATAAGAAAAATAGTAAGAGTCCTTTACAGTGTTCTGTTTCAGAATAAGATATTTAGTAAAAGCGTGTAATATACAGTTTTTGTGGAAAAGTTCAATGTCAGATTTCAGTGTAGAATAAAAAAAGTAAGAGTTTACCGGTTGCGCATTTGTTATGCTTATCAAAAGATATTTTGAGTGAGATAGAGTTCCTTTCTGATTGATTTTTTTCTCTTATCTGAACTACACATAGACTAATGTACTTATATATATATATATATATATATATATATATATATATATATAATATATATATATATATATAAGTACATTAGTCTATGTGTAGTTCAATTTTCAGATCAGTAGGGTTAGACATGAGCTAGATTTGGTTACAGTTAAAAACAGGCCGAGCGTTGAGATAAAAAGCTTTCTCGTTGGCTCTTCAACTTGATGCTTGTAACGAAATTAGCCAGTAAAGAATTTCCGGAGTGTTTTGCAACTGAGCAATGATTCACCGAAAGGTTAAGCGGAGAAATTTTTTTCATTAACATTTGCGATGAAAAAAACAATACAAGAATGATTAAAAATAATTGTATTAGGATGGCATTAGTTTACCTTGTTTCCTGAGGTGTTATATAGCTAGATAATTTACAGGAGAAGAAGCCATTATTAGAACTGGTATAAAGGACACAAACAGGAAACCGCCCACTTGCATGCCGGTGGTTGTAGTGTGTGGGTAAGTGAATTTTCGTCAATTAGCCAGATGTCTTGTTTTTGAATGTTTAATTCTTACTTTGCAAGAAGCTCGCCACTCGCTGCAGACAGTAATTAAAAATTAACGAACACAATCAATAATAACAAAAGAAACAACACTAGCAATTAGAAGAATTATAACGATAATATTGACTTAAAAATTAACAATTGTTCGACAGTAACAATAACAGGTAGACATCAGCAGCAGCAACAACGACAACAGCAGCAGCATCAACAGCAAGCCCAACAACCAAAATAGCAGCAACAAAAACGACTATACAAAAACAAATCTTAAAAATAAAACCCAGCTAGAAATATAATGCGGTTCATATACCACAGCAACTACAACAGCAGCAGAATTCAACATCATACTTCAGACAAAGTTTGGAACAGTTAAGTAGCTCAGTAATAACAACACAAGCAGCAGTACCAGTATCAACAATCCGTCTACAACCACAACTACAACCACAACTGCTGCCATCAGCATTGCCACCACAACGACCACCACCACCACCACCACCACTAACACTAAATGTACTTTATCATTTTTATTTCTTTATTGCCCACACGGGGCTAGACACAGAGGGGACAAACAAGGACAGACAAACGGATTAAGTGGACTATATCGACCCTAGTGTGTAACTGGTACTTATTTAATCGACCACGAAAGGATGAAAGGCAAAGACGACCTCAGCGGAATTTGAACTCTGAACTTAGTGGTAGACGAGATACCTATTTCTTTACTACCCACAAGGGGCTAAACACAGAGGAAACAAACAAGGACAGACAAAGGGGTTAAGTCGATTATATCGACCCCAGTGCGTAACTGGTACTTATTTAATCGACTCCGAAAGGATGAAAGGCAAAGTTGACCTCAGCGGAATTTGAACTCAGAACGTAATGGCAAACGTACCCACAAGGGGCTAAACACAGAGAGGGACAAACAAGGACAGACAAACGGATTAAGTCGGTTGTATCGACCCCAGTGCGTAACTGGTACTTAATTTATCGACCCCGAAAGGAGGAAAGGCAAAGTCGACCTCGGCGGAATTTGAACTCAGAACGTAACGGCAGACGAAATACCTCTAAGCATTTCGCCCGGCGTGCTAACGTTTCTGCCAGCTCGCCGCCTTGAATGTAATATATCATACTGTTTAAGATTTGCCACCTTGTTTGTGTGATGCTTTAGTAGAGTTTGCTGTGTTGCAAGCATTCGGCACAAGTTACTTCCTCATCCCAGTCACGGAAACCCTGCTATTTTTCCTCTGACAAAGCCATGATGATGATGGTGATAATGCTAATCTCTCTCTATATAAAGCTGAAGTTGTCTGTGTATGGCAGGTTTGGTAGCCTTCAACTAACACTATCTCCTCCGAGACCCTACGGCGCAAGTTGACCAAAACTGAGAGTATGATAGAAAAAGGCTTGCTCTTCATTCCGTAGAAGATAAAATTAAAATCGCACCATGTTAGGACCAAAAATTATTTACATCAAAATGGTGCTTTTTTTTCTATGAAAATCCCTATTTTTTGACTGCTGTGTCGCCATTTTTCGGTGTATTTCAACCAGAAAAATGTTCACTTAAAGAGAATAACAAACTACATAATGCAAAAGTTTTACTTTGCAAAAATTCCAATTCTAAAGGGTCGAAACAAACCCGAGCAACGCCAGGCGATACTGTTAGTTATAATAATAATTAGGTAACCCCGTGCCGTCAAAAATGACGGCTAATTGTAGTATTTTATATATAGATTAGGTACAAAACCAAATTTTGAGTTTAATAATTCTTTTATTACCAAATTTATAGTATACCTTTCAACAGATGTTTTATATTCTAGATACACCCAGGCAATAATTATTTACTCTAATGAGTTTGTATATGTGTATATTTGTGTAGGTGTGTGTGTAATTGAAATAATTATTTGTAACAAAACAGACAGAATATGGATGGTAAATCAAATTAATTCACTTGTCAATGTTATCTAGTGGTTTCTTTTGAGATGTGACATCGATAATCGTTTGTTACTGAAAGAATGCTAATTCACACAATATATTCATATACTTTCATTTAACACGATCACACATACACACATATACTCATACAGAGTTGAAACGCTGTTTGATTTTTTCACCGTAGAATTTCCATCACCCCACTACCAGTTTGCCATCACCACTTCCGTCCTTATTCATCTATTACATCTCCCTTTCTCATTCATATGTTGTGACGGAGAAAAACACAAGAGTATTATTATAGTAGATGGTTTCAAATTTTGCCACAAAAGCAGCTGTTTTTGGAGAGAGGTTGAATCTATTATATCCTCCCCAGTGTTCAACATATACCTATTATATCGACACCGAAAGGATGAAAAGGCGAAATCGACCTCGGTGGAATTTGATCTCCGAATGTAGCGACGCGCGAAATACCTATTTCTATTTCTTTATTGCCCACAGGGGGCTAAACATAGAGGGGACAAACAAGGACAGACATAGGTATTAAGTCGATTACATCGACCCCAGTGCGTAACTGGTGCTTAATTTATCGACCCCGAAAGGATGAAAGGCAAAGTCGACCTCGGCGGAATTTGAACTCACAACGTAACGGCAGACGAAATACCGCAAAGCATTTCGCCCGGCGTGCTAAGGTTTCTGCCAGCTCGCCGATTTACTACTACTACTGCTACTACTGCTACTGCTGCTGCTGTTGCGGCTGATGATGATGATGATTCTTAATAACATAGGCACAAGACCTGATTTTTCTCGTAAGGGCAATAGTTGATAACACCGATCCCCAATGCTCGACTGGTACAATTTCATGATCCCGAAAGAGTGAATGACAAAGTCAACCTCAGCGGAATTGGAAGTCTGGACGTAAAGACTGACACAATCACGATAAGCATTTTGTACGACGCGCTAATGATTCTGTAAGCTCTTCGCCTTAAAGATAATAATAATCTTTACTAGTATAGGCACAAAGCCTGGAATTTTGGTGAGGAGGAGAGTCGATTACCTCAACCTCAGGGCATCACTGGAACTTATTTTATTGTCCCCCAAATGATGAAAGGCAAAGTCGACCTCGGCAGAATTTGAACCGGGAACGTACAGATGGACGAAGTGCCGCTATGCAATTTCCCGGCATGCTAACGATTCTGCCAGTATCTAGCGTGGTTACGATTCTGCAAATTCACTGCCTAATTACTTCCAATAATAATTCTTTCTACTGAAGGTACAAAGATTGAAATTTGGGGGAGGGGGATAGTCGATTTCAACGACTCCAGGACGCAACTGGTACTTACTTTATCGACCCCGAAAGGATGAAAGGCAAAGTCGACATCGGCGGTGTTTGAACTTAAAAACGTAAAGACAGACGAAATACCTATTTCTTTACCACCCACAAGGGGCTAAACACAGAGGGGATGAACAAGGACAGGAAAACCGATTAAGTCGATTATATCGACCACAGTGCGTAACTGGTACCTATTTAATCGACGCCGAAAGGATGAAAGGATGAAAGGCAAAGTCGACCTCGGCGGAATTTGAACTCAGAACGTAGCGGCAGGCGAAATACTGCTAAGCATTTCGCCCGGCGTGCTAACGATCCTGCCAGCTCGCCGGCTTCCTGCTACTAGTAATAATAATGTTAGTAATATCAATGGTTTCTCTCTCCTGGTCACAACGACAGCACTTTACAGGAGAAAAGCCTTGTCGATACTATTGGTCCCGTTCTTAGATCTTTCATTATTTTATCAAATCCCGAAGGAATGAAAGGTAAAGTTGACTTCGGCAAGATTTGAAACCTGAATTTAAAGAGCCAGAGAAACTATTGCATGGTATTTCGACCGACGTGCTAACAATGCTGCCAAAACCCAGTGGAGTCTTGGTCACTCGACTGCTTGAAATAACAGCTAGTTCTTCGTATCACACGCTACTGTTTTGTAACAGGTAAAGGCATTAAATAACTTCGTCTCATACTTTCTGTCTGACAGTAAATAAATGAAACAAAATTTTAATAGAATAAACGGAAATCTCGCGGCAGGAATGCCTCTCATCATAGAGTTAATCAAGCACAGATCACCTTAAGTTAAACAACAACAATGACGATGACGATGACCGCAACAACGATGACAACGACATCAACGGCGACACTAGTAGCAGATATTATACAGTTATCATCAAATTCTTATTACAATATTCAAAATATGCCGCTGGTGCTTTCTTGAAATTCATGAATATTCTAAGCCAGCAAGCACTTTAATAAACAGCCAACTAGCCAATGTCATTCAAGTAAGAACGTTGTCCTTTAAGCGGTTATGAACCACATTCCCACCTCATGCACCCAGGCACGTGTCCGCCAACATTTGTATGCAAATACCAGTAATCATTTGTATTATATACATTTTATGCATAACAGATACAACATAAATATATGCCAAGGGGATACAGAAATAGCTAATAAGTTTAATCTATGCAATTCTTTCTCGTCCGGTAGCGACCGATTTCAAAGTCTAACCAGTTCGTGCGTTTGTGAAAATATCGAGCGTCGTGTGCTGCTTTGCAGCGGTTTGGGTGTTTGCGAGTGTTTGTTTGTGATTTCTCTTCTCGTAAGAGGAGGGATAGCCTAGAAAACGATGTCTGAAGGAAGTTATGACTACTCGGACGTATCATCGTCCGAGGAGAAGTTGCTAGAGGCAGTCCAGATAATGGACCACAAACAGAAATTTTGCTGAGGCAGCAAGGTGTAAGGAAACTGAAATAAACATGGAGGAACTAGGAAAACACAGTAGCAAAATGAACCGAGATGAGTTCGAAGTAAAGCTGTCACCCCAACAAGAAGTAAAAAAACGGAATTAAAGAAAAAAATTTTTAGCTATCGAACATTTTCGATAAGTAAAGGAAAAATCGATGTCGTAACAACGGAACAAGTAGAAAAAGCGTTAAGGCCGATTTGGGACGACATAGTACACTTAGCAAGAAGTTCAGTGTTAGGAACAGTCAAAATGCAGCAAGTGGAGGCGCAATGACCCAGTGGTTAGGGCAGCGGACTCGCGGTCGGAGGATCGCGGTTTCGATTCCCAGACCGGGCGTTGTGTGTGTTTATTGAGCGAAAACACCTAAAGCTCCACGTGGCTTCGGCAGGGTGTGGTGGCGACCCCTGTTGTACTCTTTCGCTCCAACTTTCTCTCACTCTTTCTTCCTGTTTCTTGTCCCCGACTTCCTACGCAACCGCTGAGCCTGGATGCGCATTCATCCATCCGTCGATGCTCTCGGTGTCGGGGGGTTGACCTGCTTTCTCTTCTGCGGGTCTTACTAATAGCAAAGGACCACGTTTCGGACTTCTCCCATCTTGCGAACTCTGGGACGAAGACCGTTCGCTCAACAGCAACAGCAGCAAAAAAAACGGGCAGCGGTTACAATACAGAATGAAGAAGTGGTGCTGTTGCCCACGTATAGTGGTGGGGATTTTGCACTAAAGGGGCTTGTTGGATAAGGTCGTAATAACGAGTCTTTTTGCTGTTTGCTTTATATCTTCTCGCACTGTCCTGGTTTATCCAACAAGTATGTTTGCGTGAGTGTATGTACGTGAAGGCGCATATTTTTCTGTGCGTCTGTATATCATTCCTTTGATAACGACAATGCATGTGCTCATGCGTGCGAAGTGGCCGTCTTTTATGATTTCGAAGGAGGCGGCAGAGAAATTTTGGAAATCATTCTTGTAGACACGGATATGTATACATACGTGCTTTTGTCTTGTTTCCCGATAGAAACACAGGAATATATTTCCAAGAGAAGTATATGGCAATAAAATTTGTACAAAGTCGAAGGAGGGGATGGGCAAGGAGGAGAATAAAGGGAATCAGATGGTCTTAGAAATAATGATTACAACAACAACGACAACATCAACAACAATTACAACAACAACAGCAATGAAGATGATGCTGATAATAACGACAATGATGATAATGATGATAATGATGATGATGATGATGATGAGGCTGCTGCTGATGATGATGATGAAGATGATATTCTCCTTATTAGCCTCTTAGGTTTCATGAAAAGTTCGAGCATTGTACAGGACGGTGGAATGGTTACATAAATAAATATCAACAATGTAAAAAAAAAAAGCAAAGCTGGAAAGCATTCGAACAAGAAATTATTTTCTAGAAACGGGATAACTTCGAGTACTGCTTGAAGAAGCCCCACAAAACCATGGTCACCCTGAAAACTAGGGCAAACGTATCTTTCCTATTCTCCTGTCTCAAAATGTTGTTCAAAACATTTCTGCCATTTGTTCATATCTTCCAGTTTTTGTGTTGGTGTGGCTTTGTTTCTTTTTCCTTCCTTCCACTGGCAAATGTTTGCCGTTTCGGCCCATCACCGTCTTCTTCAACACACGACAGGTCTGAGTAGTTCCAAGCGAGACGAGAGGGGCATGTTATGTGTTCAGTATCCTTTTGCTTTGTTCTTTTTGTTTCGGGGTTTCCGTTACTGATGTTCTTGTTGATGTGGTGTCCCTCAAGGGCAGTGTTTCTTTAGGGGGACTATTTTATACACATACACACACGCGCATATATGTATATATCAAAGAAAGCAAAAAGAAAAATTAAATGCAAAAGGTTAAATGGATGTGTATGTGTAAAAGAATTCAGTACTCAGTATTTTGGCTACAATGGTTAAAGGTTAACAGTTTAATCATTTTTGATAGTGGTTTGTTTGGAGTTCTTGTATTTATGTGTATTATTGCATGTATATGTATTTTTATTTTGTGGGGAATTATATCCATACATATACGCGTGCGCATGTATAGTGGGAGAGAGAATGATGGGAGAGATGAAATAAAATTTCTTGTCTCTTGTTCAAAAGAGAAAATCTGTTTGCAATGATAACCATTCAGGTTTTGGATTAGTACACATACACACACACACACACGGGGCTGTAGTAGGAGACATTTAATGTCACACACTGGTGCTAAATCCTGAAACATATAGCTAAGAAGCAAAGTCCTTACCACACAGACAGGACTGTGTCTTACAACAAAACTTATAGAGAAAAAAAATAATAATCGGTAAATAAATAAACAGTTTCCGAAAAATTCTAATTAATAATTATTATTAATTTGCATTTTATGGATACCGCTTTTAGCGTAATAACCTGCAACAAATAAAAGTTGCTTTGGATCTTGTTAAATTTCTTTCCGATTTTTGCCAGGCATAGTTGAGATGTAGTTTGATTTTATAGTTTAACACCCAACTCGATTTCAGTGAGAAATAGTTTTTTTTTTCCTCGTTTTACCTTTATGTTTTTGTGCTATCACCTAATCTCTTCTAATATACCGCAAATGACTTATTTCCGCCAAAATCGGAGGTGGGTGGGCCCTCGGAATCCACCCTCACCTCGGAGTTTTTTTTCCACGTTTTTTTTTCGTGTGCTAGCAACTAATCTCGGCTCCTAGTATACTGCCAAATAGTTTCTTCCCCTTTGCAGCGTATTAAGTCATAAGAAAAGTGGCTGCGTTTTTATGCCTATTAACTGCTATTTCTAGCATACTAAACAACCACGTTGAGGACCGGTTACCTTTGAGTTTATCTAAAAGAGAGAGAAAAATGCTTTACACAACAAATTCCGATATAATCGTAATTTACACCATCTGAGACGTATACTCTTTTACTTGCTTTAGTCATTTGACTGTGGCCATGCTGGAGCACCGCCTTTTAGTCGATCAAATCGACCCCGGGACTTATTTTTTGTAAGCCCAGTACTTATTCTATCGGTCAAAAAAATGTCACTCGTAGGTTCCAGCGAGTTCCAGATTATCCATGTTTCAGAAAGTTACCACACACACACACACACACACACACACACACACAGAGACACGGACACACACACATACACACACACACACACAGAGACACGGACACACACACATACACACACACACACACAATATGTGTGTGTAAGTATATGCATGTCATCAGCATTATCATCATTTAACGTTTTCCATGCTGGCATGTGTTGGACGATTCGACAGGGGCCAACAAGCCAGGGGCTAAGTTTGTCACCCGTCTGGTTCGGCATAGTTTGGCATAATACACATTTTTATATTTTTATGATCTTATAGCCCTTGGTGCAAGTTGACTGGGAACCTGGGGCCCACCAAAATTGTTCCCAATTGCACTCCGCACCTCCTAAGGCCGTACCTGATCATGAAGTCCCAGATTCGATCTCACTGCGTAGACCTTAGACTTATTTTCATTTACCATAGCCCTTCGGGTTGAACTGTATTCTGTAAGTGCAAACAAGTTAACTGAAACAGTTTGGAAAACCGTCGGCGGTATTGTATTTGTAAGCCTCAAACGATGTAACCCTATCGCACAACGCATAGCATTGACTCTACCCGTGGATTAGCATAGGGGTGTACATAACACTAGTCAACTTAGCGACATGTATGATAATTCATTTAGCAAGTAATTCAATTGATTAAAGACTTGAGTACACATCGCCGGGAAAGGCAGAGTTTCATTAATTCATTGCCCTTATGTATTTTTATATCTCCAACAGTTACCGGTTTTTAATAGTTCATTAAGAATAAAGGAATAATGAGATGAAACTGAACTATGTCTTAAAGTTTTCATGGAAACAGTATGATTCGTTTTATGATGCTTTGGTTACAGCTCGTTAGCCGACGGTTTTAATATAAATGAGGGAAAAATGGTATCGATGCCAACAGGAAAAGCATTTATGAGAAACTTTTCTATTTTCAGTTCATGACACTATGCTTTAGACAGAGCGCATATACATAGAGTGTGGTTTGTTGTACACGAACACACAAATACACACACACACACACATACACACACACACACACAAACACACACACACAAACTCACACATACACACACATACTCACACACACGCACAAACACACATATAAACACAGATACACACATATGTACATATGTATAAATACATAGATAGTACTCATACTGTCATATATACAAATAAACATACGCATATATGTGTGTACGTACATGCGTGTGTGCGTGCATGCGTGTGTGCGTGTGTGTGTGTATGTGTGTGTATGTGTGTGTGTGTCTGTGTGTGTGTGTCTGTGTAAAGTAATGATGGCAATCAATATTTTGCAATAATTACGGAAAGATTTCTTTTGTTCAATGCGATAAGTAAAGCACAAAATGAAATCAACAAAAATTAGCAAAAAGAACTGTAAGCTGTAATTACATATTCATTACAATAAATAGCTACAGATATTATTTTTATCTGTTTCGTTGCTTCTGCTCATCATTATATTTTTGCTCTAAACATGATTTTTTTTTTGTTCCACTTACAATAAACATTATCCTAGTTGTTTTCGATAAAATTATTTTATAATTGTAAAGTGTTTATACTTATAATTACTCATTTCTTTAAAGTGATTTTATATTGTAATCTGAACGTTAATTTCGGTGAATTGTGACATATATATATAAATTGACGAAGCAAATTAAGTGTAAGTTAGTGATGTCTCGACTGTTTTCTTATACTGTTTTCCACACTACAGTGTGTATCATCAGTAAAGTCCTCATACGAATCACTTCATCTTTTAGCACACTGTTGGCGCATCATGTCACCATATGAGTTTTCTCCCCTATGGTAACAGAGCAGTGGTAGGGGAAACAGTTCTAGAATAAATGCATTGTGCTATGGGTCAAAGCTCTGCTGATGGAGGCGAAACGTTTCTTTTGATTTTTATGAGAATCTGACTGCTAGAAATAGAAACACATCCAGACAAGATTGGGACTGTTATATATATTTATTTCAATGTGTAGCTTACTTTAAATTTCTGCAGAACTTATAACGCATACTTATATTCAAACAAAATACACAAACATCTGTGAGTATACACACGCACACACATGAGAACACACATATTTATGAGCATGCCTGTATGAGTGTCTATGTTTTCAACCATTTTATCAAGCCTTGTGTGTGTATAACACACTCACAAACACACGAATGTGTAGATACTCTTTTAATCTTTTCAGTCATTTGACTGTGGCCATGCTGTAGCACCGCCTTCAGCCGAGCAAATCGACCCCAGGACTTATTCTTTTGTAAGCCTAGTACTTATTCTATCGGTCTATTTTGCCGAACCGCTAAGTTACAGGGACTTAAACACACCAGTATCGGTTGTCAAGCGATGTTGGGGGGGGGACAAACACAGACACACAAACATATACACACACACACATATATATATATATACATATATACGACGGGCTTCTTTCAGTTTCCGTCTACCAAATCCACTCACAAGTCTTTGGTCGGCCCGAGGCTATAGTAGAAGACACTTGCCCAAGGTACCACGCAGTGGGTATGAACCCGAAACCATGTGGTTGGTAACCAAGCTACTTACCACACAGCCACTCCTGCGCCTATATATATATGTATATATAAATTTATAATTAATTATTTATCATGATTAAGGGTACACGAAGTACCAATGTTGCTAGAAATAAGAATCGAAAAACACTCAAATAAGCCATCATTTCACTGAAAATGCAACAGGCTGACGAAAATATGTGGCCAGTAAGCATTATTGACAAAAAAGGTAAATTTATAAATTTATAATTTATTATTAATGCTTGCTGGCTACTAATATTATTATTATTATGATTATTAATAATAGTATCTTTATTTATTTGTTTAATTATACTCTCATACCGTTTGAAATTGGCGCTGACCTTTCAACGATCTGGACAGGTATGACGAAGCGAGCCTATATTTAACGCTTGGCTTTCAGCGAGACCTATTGATGAGAACTAAGGGAAATATCTCAAAGTTCGAAATCACGTGATATAGGTATATATTTGCAACTTTCAGCAGCAATGGTAAATTAAATTTCGGTCGTCCCTCGATTTTCGTCAGCCTGTTGTATTTTCAGTGAAATGGTGGCTTATTTGAGTATCTTTTGACTGTTATCTCTAGCAACACTGGTACTTCGTGTACCCTCAATTATAATTAATAATTAATTATAAATTTATAAATTTGCCTTTTTAGTTTTAATGCTTGTTGGCCACTTATATTATTATTGTTGTTATTATTTATCATTAATAATAATATCTTTGTATGTATATATCGTGGCACTCCTTCGTTCACGACGACGAGGGTTCCGGTTGATTCCAATCAACGGAACAGCCTACTCGTGAAATTAACGTGCAAGTGATTGAGCATTCCACAGACATGTATACCCTTAACGTAGTTCTCGGGGAGATTCAGAGTGACACAGAGTGTGACAAGGCTGCGCCCTTTGAAATACAGGTACAATAGAAAAAGGAAGAAAAAGTGTGAGAAAGTTGTGGTGAAAGAGTACAGCAGGGTTCACCGCCACCTCCTGCCGGAGCCTCGTGGAGCATTAGATGTTTTCGTTCAATAAACACTCACAACGCCCGGTCTGGGAATCGAAACCATGATCCTACCATCGCGAGTCCGCTGCCCTAATCACTGGGTCATTGCGCTTCCATCCATACATACATACATACATACACACACACACACACACACACACACATGTACACACACACATATACATAAACGTCTGTATATATTCAATGTGTGTGTGTGTGTATGTATGTATATGCGCATGTGTATATACGTCTGTGTAAAGGCATATACAAGGACACACACACAAACACATAGACACACAGGCATGCTCACATACACATATACCAGTGAGAATTTATTGGCAAAATAGTAATTTGAAGCAATTTAAGCATTCATTCGTAAATATAGGCCAGAAGGAAAGTATTTTCTTAAATTTCTCTTTCTTTTGGTTTCTCGCTGATACTGATCCTTGGATTTACAATGCTTATAAATCTAATTAAACACTATTTTGTTCCGTCAATGCATTGATTTCCAATACCCCTTCAATTTAAATCGTTGTTACCATTGCAACGGAACATGTACGAAAGAAAGCTAAATATCATTCTATACTTAGTGCGTTGGTCTATCCATCTTATTTGTTTTATTAGCAGCAATATAAAAAAGAAAGGTTAATAGTTTAATAAAGGTGTCGTTGAACAAAACCTATTCTGAGCTTGGCTTGTGACCAAGAAGCATCGAAGGTGTTCGTGATAACTTAGTTTATTGTCTCGAAAACATAACGGACATCTGTATCTTCCAGTGAGCGAGATTGAATTGTAATAGTTTTGCTCCAGGTCAGTCAAGATTGAGTAGACGCATGCATCAATAATTTTCCAGACCTGACTATCTCGTCGACTTGTGTACATTAAACCACACTATGCAGCATTTTCATTCGTTTATAGGACGTAAGAGTAATATTTTTAGGAAGGTTTTGTTGTTTCTAGCATGTCGAATGGTTAATTAGAGGCATTTTTATAGGTTGTTTAGGCTGCGGTGAGGCTTAATCGAGTACATATATAACCAAAAGCTTTCCACCCGTGACCATTCAATCGGTTTTGAATATTATAAATATTTTGTCCAATATTTCTACTTTTAGAGGACAGGATATAATTTTAAGGATTGGATGTTGTTTCTAGCAGTTCGAATGACCACGTAGAAGTTTCCTAACACTGATTCGGGGGAAGAGGGATTTTAACTGTTTAATTTATCCCGTAAAATCTGTAGAGACTGCGAAAGAGGCAATAAAAGAACTAAAGGAGGTATGTGAATGGACTGATATAACGAAAGTGTGGACTGTCAGTTAGAAAAGGGTACGAGTAATGTAGGAATGGTACGAGGAGGGACGAAGGCAAGTATGAAGATGGCTTAATCAAATTTATAAGAAGGCCCACGTCAGTTAAAAAAGAAGGAAATGGCAATGGCTTTATCAGATGAAGTAGGAATGATGAATTAGAATGCAAAGCATCCTGAATTAAGAATTTACAATTTGTCAGAAGGGTTGAGATACAGAGGGAACGGAAAGAAATTTATGGTGATCTGGGGCGAAAGAAAGACAAAACTGAATTAATCCTTTCTACTACAGGCTCAAGGCCTGAAATTTTGGTAGAATAGGGCTGGTCGATTATATCGACCCCAGTGCTCAACTGGTACATATTTCATCGACCTCTGAAAGAATGAAAGGCAAAGTTAGGTTCGGTAGAATTGAACTCAGAACGTAAAGATGGATGAAATATCGCTAAGCATTTTACCAGGGCATCACATTGAAGAATCTTCAGTCGAATGAATCGACCTCAGTACTCAATTTTTGAATCCAGGTCCCTATTATATTGGTCCCTGTTGTTGAACTGCTGGGTTACGATGACGTAAACACACCAGCACCGGTTGTCAAGCGGTGATAGGGGACAAACAGAGACGCAAAGACTCACACATAAAAATACGACAAGATGCTGAAAAGTTCCTGGCTTTGTGTAAAGGAAAATACAGGAGGATCAGTTAATCATGATTTTATTAAACACATTCCCCGCTCGGATTCACACTCGTATTGTAGTGGTCCTTCAGTTTTTCTAAACTCTACAAAGGAATTCGGAATGTTGGGCCCCCAGCCAGGTATTTCACGATACCCTTAAAGCCAGGAATATATACCCTCACCCTGGTGCATGTCACGGTCTGAAGGCTGTTGGTATCGTCTGTGGGTGGGGACTGGTTGATTGGGTGAATGAAAATATTTCTTGGACTGCGTGTAGAAGTAACTGAACGACACCTGCGAACAGTTAACACAACCTTGCTACTAAGTAGGTGGCCAGTCAAAATTAATCGAGTAAACGGAAAAGTACATATATATATACAGATATAAATACGTACCTACTTACATACATACATAAGTACGTACGTACATACATGCATACACTAATACATACACACACACATACCATAAAAATATGATTTATTTCTCATAAACATGTTAAGAAGAAAATGAAATATGTGATCTTTATAATACAAGATACGTAGAGAAACATATTACTCTTCGCGGTGAAATTAAATATAGGAAAGCTTCAAACTAATTATGTATCACATTTGGCTATATAAATGCTGCAATTTATCACATAATGCTATACATTAAAAGGAAAATATTACAATCTCTCAGACAGATTAGGCAGAAGCATTTATTATCTCTGAATTGAAGAATAAATATTCCATCTGTCACAATAAGGGAATGTATGGGTATATGGACTTGGGAATAACAGTTTATCACAGTAAAATTAAATCCATGCATCATTACACAGACATTTAGAATAACTTTAATATTGGTTTCTTATATAAGCGTAGCAGACTAACTGTAATTGCAAAGTAGTGCTATGTCCTCTATACGCAGATAAAATCGAACCGAAATATATTTTGTTTCCCGCTACTTCTATAAATATATAATGGGATTTAATTAACTAATCTTTGCATTAGTCTAATGAAAGAAACCAGATTTGATTCGTGAGAAAAACATATATTCTATTATCGACACAAAAATCCCAAGAGAGCTACATAACTGAATATAATGGTTCCAATGCGTTACCGACACTTCATTTACAGAGCATTTTTGAATTTTAGTGTTATCACTCTTTCCAGGCCCTCAAGATTTTATAGGTTGCTACTTTGATGATAAGAAGGAGTTCTTAGATTAAAGCTTTTGGGGGGAAAAAGATCCAGAGGAAATGTGAAATGTAGGGATTTAGCGATTGAGAAAGAAGGGAGACGGTGATGAGACAGTCAGACAGGGCGGGTTTGTATAATTGGCCCATAGAGGGATAACCGGCGACGCAGTAATCGTTATAATTGTCTCCAAAAAGAGACAGAAAATTGATACAGTGAATTTTGTGAGCTGCTAAACCAAATAGAATTTAATCATAAAATGTAGGGAGACACAACCAATCTGTGTGAAGTATTAATTTGATGCTACTTGTCTCGTATCTGATGTTTTAACGCTTTCTTCTCCGTTTACGTTATTCTAAGAGATGAATATACTTTGAAGTGGAAAGAAACTACGAGTGAAAGAGCTGATATTCTAGTTTCGATTTCCATTTGAAATTATCTTATCTTACAAGAATTTACTTTCCTATGGCTACTGAGAAATGTAGGTAAAACACAAAATACCTGTTGCGCAGAGTAAAATAAAACGAATCTAATAATTTGTAAAGAAATGAAATCTTGAAATCGTTTTATTGTCCAATGCAGATAACTTACAAGGCCACACTAATGCACATTTATAGGAGAGCGTTATATAAGATTGATTTTATCTTCGCAAGGTTTCGTATTTCATCAGTCCAGAAAAGAAGGAAAGCGATATCTAAGCAGCGCCAAAATTATTTAAACTCCAATAACAAGGCTATGAAAGAAAGGGCAGCACAGCATAGTTTTGTAGGTTTATGGCTATGATGCCGAAACCAAGACTCAGTCTTCGCAGTGGAAGATCCCAACCTCTCCAAGAGTATTACCGTGACGTACTGTGGCGTTTGCAGGTTCGTCGGAAAAGGATAGAATTGGATGCGCCCGGTAAGGGCCAACTCCACCATAACAAACACACCTGCTCACTAAGTACAGCATGTGCAGCACCCTTTGGCCAAGCACAACATTCTCCAGGTCCGACAAACATCACACTCCCCAGATTTCGTTCCTTGCGACTTTTTCCTCTTTCCAAAAATCAAACCCTACTTGAAACACGATTTCAAGACGTCGAGAAATCCGAGAGAATGCAGCTTCCCCAAAAAGGTGTTCCAGAAATGGTTCCATCTATGAAATTGACTCTAGATAAAGTGTGTGGCTTCAGAAGACTACTTCGAAGGTGATTAAAGGCCGAATTTGCATATATTTTTCTTTTTTATAGTACCTGCCCCAATACTTTATTGATCAGAAATCGTGCCTATATTTTTGTCGACGCAAAAAGGAAAAATAGAACTCAAAATATAAACATATATATTTGTATATATATATATATATATAGATATACATACAGGACGGGATACCTTCCTGGACCTGGATGGTAGGGTGATGTTCCTGGACGTAAATGGTAGCGTAGGTGGCGCCTTTAGACTGATGGCGGTTTATGCCCCAACAGGGGCTGGAAGGCTAGATTTCTTCAGGCGTCCAGAAACATTCTTGGAAAGGTCTTGTACTTTAGTACTAATGGGAGACTGGAATAGTATTTTGGACGTGCGGAAGGACTGTGTGGATTTAGTACATATAGAAGTGGGTTTAAAAGCCTCGAAAACCTGCTCAGGACTTTCCAACTTTCTGACAGGTACCGACTGGATGTCCCTGATGTGCCAGTATGAACATGGAACATCCACAGCGGGTCATCCATATCGTATTTAGATAGAGTATTAGTTAGGCTAGAGGATAGGGATAGCATAGGTTGTCGGCTACTCAGGTCACAAATTTGTGATATGCTCAGTCCATTTAGACAGGACCCGAAGACTGGGACCTGGTTACTGGAACTTGAATGCGTCCTTAGCGGCTCGCAAAGACTACAGGACCGTATTAGCGAACTAGTAAAGCGGCAGTTGATGGGGGCTATCGTCAACAACCGGTGGTAGACCGCTTTGAAGAGAGCGATCAGAGTAGAATCGATAGCGTTTAGCAAAGAGTTAGCAATAGAAAGAATAGATTAGAGGGAGAAATAGTTAGCAAACTAGAAGAGGCTATTAGTAAAGGCATCGTGACCGACGTGTTAGCGGCGAGAATGGCCGTTGACCATTTCTTTGAGGCGAAACACGAAGGGTGCATTGTCAGAGCTAATGCCCGTGCACTAAAACACGAAGGAACTAAAGCCATCCAATAGGCCCGAACAATAGAGACGCGACGTGGAAACAAAACCACGATCAAGTCTTTGATGGATCAGGATGGACGCGTGTTACTCGGTTCTGAGCAGATGTATGCGACTTTCCAGCAGTACTTAGTTCGGTTGTATGGAGAAGGTAACGGTCGACGACGGTAGAGGACTTTACTTCGTACCTAGACTGTCTATTACAGCTCTCGGTAACGGACGCGAGATTCTACGAAACGCCAATTACAGCTACGGAAATACGGGATGCAATGAGCGATTGCATAAATTGCAAATCGCCCGGTTGGATGGTCTGAACTACGAATTCAATGTTTTCATGTCAGATTTGTTTGGTAGCCTCTTGACAGATGTCTACAGTACTGACAACAGAATGGGAGAATTCCTAGTCCAGTTAGCAGGGTGTAGTAACACTGCTGAGACAGGACGCTGAAAATGGGGACGTGATAGTGAATGTTTGGCCCGTAACTCTGCTAAACACAGAGTTTAAGAGTGTGGTCAAAGTGTCAGCGAAAAGGTTGGGGCTTGTCGCTGGTGGTCTGGTCGGGGAGGCAGAAACGTGCGCAATCCCAAGCAGGCCTATCTACGACAACCGCCACTTTAAGCGAAGCACAGTAGAGAGGGCTGGGACTAAAACTGGCTTTGGTGGAGGCCTGATCAAATTAGATCAGCCGAAAGCTTTCGTTAGGGTAGACCACCACTACTTGGAAGCCGTTCTTACAATGGTTGATTTCGAACCCTTTTTTAGAGGCTAGACTGCTGCAATGCGCAGCGGCCTCTATTCGGTGGTGAAAGTAAATGGCTACATATCGGAACCTATTTCTTTATTACCCACAAGGGGCTAAACATAGAGGGGACAAACAAGGACATACATAGGTATTAAGTCGATTACATCGACCCCAGTGTGTAACTGGTACTTAATTTATCGACCCCGAAAGGATGAAAGGCAAAGTCGACCTCGGCGGAATTTGAACTCACAACGTAACGCAGACGAAATACCGCTAAGCATTTCGCCCGGCGTACTAACGATTCTGCCAGTTCGCCGCCTTATCGGAACCGTTTAGTATCGCACGTTCGGTCCGTCAGGGCTGCCCGCTGTCACCTCTTCTGTATGTGCAGGCTCTCTAACCAATGCTGCAGAGATTGGAACAGGTCAGAGGCCTCCCTTTCGAAACTGGACTCAAGAGGGCAGTATCTGCATATGGGGACAACGTCACCGTCATGTTGTCGGACGCATGTCGTTTCCAAATTTCTGGCATAGGGAATTTACAATTTGTCAGAAGGGTTGAGACATAGAGGGAACGGAAATAAATTTATAGTGCTGTGAGACGTCATGGTGCTGTTTTTCTCACAGACGGTGCTCAACTGAGTATGGTCAGTTGGGCACCGTAGCCGACAAAATAAAAAATAATGCACATGTGCGAAGTTAAAAATATGAAATTGCGACAATTTACCGATCGCAACTTGTATATATATTTGTGTGTAATTATGCATGCGTATACGCCTATGTGTAATTATTTATGCACATACACAAAAGTTTGATTTGTTTGTGATTTTGTGTCTGTGTCAATATATGTAGATATAAACATTCAATCTCATCCATACATCACACAACACACACTAAATCATCTGCAAGCAGGCAAACGTACACAAATACTCCCACACGTATAGATAGAGAGATTGATAGAAGCTATGATTGACCGATACAGCAACGGACGTTAGATGGTCGAGATCTGCAACAGCTGATTGACAGGAAATGTCTGCATACAGTTTCAATTCGGACACTTTGGCGTTGTGCCACGACAGAGAACAATAGATATTTTGAGTCTCTTCATAGTATAAATATTTTAATGCATTCTATGTTCTGCAGTACTCAAGTGGATAGTTTTAAGAAAATACACCACCTATGTCGGATGAGTTTGTTGAATTCTAAGTCTCCCTGAACAATGTGAAATATCAGCATTAAGCCAGGAAAAGTACCACAAACTGGAATTTCATTATAAATTGCTAGATTTACTTTGCAAATGAGTTATTGTTTTTTACCGACGTTTTTCAATGACATCAAAGGTCTTGTATTCTTAAAAAAAAACATAATACTCTATTTTATTAAAATCGTACTCTGGTTTTCAAATTTGTATTGTATTTCGTTTATACAATATTTCAAAATGACTTCAAACACCATTTAAATAGATATAATGTATCGGACACACACAGACACACACAGACACACCACACACACACACACACACACACACACACACACACACACACACACCACACACACACACACACACAGAGGCACACACACAGGCACACACACACAGGCACACACAGACAGGCACACACACATACACACACATACACACACACACATATACCCCCACACACAAAGGAACGGATTATATCCGATGAAATTGGTTCGATCAAAGTGGACTATTTTCAAACGTTGTGCTTTATACATAATAGAAGTGCATAGTTATATATATATATATTATATATATATATATTATATATATATATATATAATATATATATATCTGTGTGTATGTTATATATATCTGTGTGTATGTATATATATATATATATTATATATATCTGTGTGTATGTATATATATATATATATATCTGTGTGTACGTATATATATATATATATATATATATATCTGTGTGTATGTATATATATATATATATATTATATATATCTGTGTGTATGTATATATATTATATATATATATATATATATATATATATATATATCTGTGTGTACGTATATATATATATATATATATATATATATATCTGTGTGTATGTATATATATATATATATATATATATATTTAATTTAGCGCAACGGTTGTTTCAAACTCGGGTCATTGAACTTACATACATACACATACATACACACATAATATATATGTATATATATATATATGTGAATGTATTTAGACATATACATATATTCATATAGATATTTGAAATTTATGAGAACTACTGAATATACTTTTTGAAGTGTACACGTAATGTTTTTAAAAAATTATTTAAAAAAATATTGTTATGAAATCTATTATACGGTTGTTACTAACCTTTTGGGGGAAGAGTTTCTTTTTCTAGTGTGTGAGCGCTTTCGTTTAATATTTTCAGATGCACGTACTCTTAAAGAGGAAGTTATTTTGTGGTAATGATAGTATTAATTATTTCCGGTTTTAGTCATAAATATTCTTTTACCATTGTTTCTTATATCGGTTTAATTTGGGATATAGAATTCTTACAAAGTATTCTTCTTTTGCCTTTCGTAGTTGTACATTTTCATCGTTTATTCTGTAAAATGGGAATACTTAACATTTTCCTTTGCATAAATATCTAGGTGTTCACTGCATGAGACACCCCTAAGAGATGAATCCCTAATTTGTTGTTTTATGCACATTTATGCGGTTGGCCAGGTTTCTTCCTCTCTCCGCAATGTAGTTTTCATTGCATTGTAGGCATGTGATGCAGCAGATGAAGGGTTTTTTTTTTTGCAATTCATGTTAGCCTTTACTTTTAATACATTCCCATTCTTGAGTCTTTTGGGTTGTCCCTTGCTGAATTAATTCGCATGTCCAACAACGGGGCACACACTCACATACACACACATACACACACACACACACACACACACACACACACACACACACACACACACAAACATACACACACATACAGACACACACACATATTCACAAGCACGCGTGCGCACATGTACACACAGCTATATGTACGTATGTATACAAATGCAAATATATATATTCCTCTAGATGATAATATTTAGGTATAAAGGAAAGGGGACATGACAAGATGGAGAGCCTAGTATGTGAAATAGAGAGAAACATCATTTTAAAACAGTTGTCAGTGTCTTCGAATTTTCATCATGTAAAACTTTTCAGTCTGGCCGAAACGTTTAGCTACTCTAAAGGTTAGCAACACATCCATGCATACTTAAATACATGCATACATATATTCATACATACATACATACATACATACATACATACATACATACATACATACATACATACATACATACATACATAACAGGCCACATATTGTTGTTTTGACAGACAACGAAAAGCACGTACCTTCATAGAGGTGACCTGTCCTACTAATGTAAATATCTTTTAGGAATCAAAAAGAAAGAAGATATCAATGGAGAACTGATTCGAAACTTCCCTCTTCTATAACCAGATCACATATTCACACTTGTATCAATTATGAGTAGTTTTATGCATTAAAGCTTAAGTGACAATTTGGATAAGCTAACTCGCATATTATAAAAACAATTTGTAAGCTGAACAATACAAATATGCAAGACATTCCTCAAGTTCAAGATGTGAATTTGTTTTTGTTATTTCTATTCTAACGATGGTGCGTTGTAAC
This sequence comes from Octopus sinensis, assembly GCF_006345805.1. Lineage (NCBI taxonomy): Eukaryota > Metazoa > Mollusca > Cephalopoda > Octopoda > Octopodidae > Octopus > Octopus sinensis. The sequence goes on along the minus strand of NC_043000.1, from coordinate 159,199,228 downwards.
TGTTAGAAACAAGCTCTTTCCCTAGTGGAAGGTTTCAGAAAATGAAATATAGAATACATAAATACATATATGCATATATCCATATATATTATACACTAGCAGAGATATCCGGCATTGCACGGGACTAAAATGGCATAGTTTTTTTTATTGTTTTACTTGTTTCGGTTATGTGACTGCAGCCATGCTGGAGCACCGCCTTTACTCGAAGAAATCGACCCCAGGATCTATTCTTTGTAAGCTTAGTACTTGTTTCATCGGAGTGTTTTGCCAAACGGCTAAGACATAGGGACGCAAACAGCAACATCGTTTGTCAAGCGATGATAGGGTTACAAACACAGACAGATACACACACACACACACACACAAACACACACACACACACACACACACACACACACACACATATATATATATATAAATATATATTCATAGAAATATACATGTATAAATATATATATACATGCATATAAATGTGTCTGTATATGAATGTGTATATACATACATACATATACATATATATATATATACAGAATATAGAGAAAATGGGTAGGTAATTGGTAATTAATAAACTATTATTTATCAAGTATAAAATATGACAACATCTCTGACAGCTGTTTTGATTCAGTAATCTTTAGATAATTAATTTATAAAATTAAAATCATAATAAGATTAATCTCTTCAGAGATAGTAAAGATATACCGATTAGAAATATATGTTGAGATAACGGTTGCAAACCGTTAAATGATAGCAAATATACAAAAAGAGCCGGTTATAGAAGGCATCAATCCAACATAGGGAGGAAGGGAGTGTTTATTTTTGTGTCTTAAAGTGAGAAAACTAGAGATTAATATCATATCATAGAGTATTGGGAAGGAGTAAAAGAAAAAATAAATAATAATGTCATATAATATCATACCTATAATACTGCGTTACAAAATAAATTATATATATATATCTACGCACGCACACACACACACATATAAACATACACATATATATATATAAGGTAAACTTACTTGGCAATGGATGCTTTGCGTTCAATAAGATAATAATATAAATAATATATGTATATCTATATCTATATATCTCTCTATATATGCATATGTACATACTTACATATATATGTATATACACATGCAAATATGTGTACAGGACATCATAAAACGTAAACAACATGAAATACGAAATACGAAAATATGGAAAGCGAACGTTTTTGCGAACAACGAAAGAAACAAATGGAAAACAAGTCAAGAAACATAAAGAACGACCTTCCATCAGTTGTCGGTTGTTTATCTTCTCCACATTTCGAGCAATTACGACAAGATGAGTCTTTGATTAAACGGTTGCTCCCACAAAGCAAAATCAAAGTTTGGATTTTCGGAGGTCAAAGTTGATAACAAAAGCAGGACAGTGAAAACAAAGAGTAAGGGCTACTAAGCCATAACAAGGTGAGGTGGCGAAGGCTGGAGGAACAAGCTTTGACAGGAGAAAAGATAGGAGAGGAGGCAGACAAGAAAGTGTGTGATCTGCGTGGCAGATCAAAAGGAAAGAAAGAAGTTCAAGTTACGGAAAGAAAGATGGCCGATGGTCACGGGTGAGCAACGACAGAGTAAAGGAGGAAGAGTGAGAAAGAAAGAGAGAGAGAGAGAAAGAGAGAGGGACAGATAGAGAACGGCGAAGGAGAGGTTCTGTACTTATATATGCATGTGTATATACATATATATGTATATATGTACAAATGTGTATGTATATATATATAAATAAATATATATATATATATATATATATATATATATATATATAGGTATGTATATCTATATATATATGTATGTGTATCTATATATATATGTATGTATATCTATATATATATATGTATGTATATTAATATATATATATGTATGTATATCTATATATATATGTATGTATATCTATATATATATGTATGTATATCTATATAATATATGTATATCTACATATATATATACATATATATACATATATTACATATATATATATATATATATATGTATATCTACATATATATATACATATATATACATATATATATATATATGCATGTATATCTATATATATATGTGTGTGTATATCTGTATATATATAATGTATGTATATCTACATATATATATACATATATATATACATATATATATATATATATATATATATATATATACATATATATATACATATATATATATATATATATATATATATATATACGAGAAAGAAGCAACAAGAATGGATTAGTTTTTAGTACAATTGTTTCATACAAAGACAGGCTTTATTACAAGTTGCAAAAATTACAGCAGATAAAAGTGTCCCGTACTCATCAGCTAAAATACATATGAGTTCTCCAAACATCTTAGTGGGTGAGGTTATACTCATGAAGTATTGGAGATAATTTCATTAAAGGCAGATTTAGGTTGCAAACAGATTTCCAAAGTTCCTTAATGATGATGCACAGTCTTATCACAGATTCTTAAAAGCTTATTAGCTTCACAGAGAAGATGAATTAATCCGTAGTGTAGATTTGAATTTCCAGAGATATGAGGAGGATGATGCACAGACCTATCACAGGTTTTTAAAAGCTTATTAGCTTCACAGAAAAGGTGAATTAATCCGTTGTGTAGATTTAAATTTCCAGAGATATGAGGAGGAATTTCATACTCACAGACGATGAATTTATCCATTGTTAATCCACAATCATTTCATGCTATATGATAAGGTATTTGTCACATTACTGTTCTCCACGCAAAACTGCTATGTTATGATTTCTAAAAGCTGAAGGAATTTTTTTGTGGAGCAAAGAAAAGAAAAGAAAAAGAAAAGAGACAAGGAAAAAAGAAAAAGAAAAAGGAAAAGAAGAAAAAGGAAAAGAAAAAGAAAAAAGAAAAAAGAGAAACGGGGAGAAGAAAAGAAAAAGAAAAAGAAAAAGTGAAAGAAGGGAGAAAAGAAAAGACGCCTATATATATATATATAATATATATATATATATATATATTAATATATATATATATAATATATATATATAATCCACAATAGAATCCACAACTTGAAAATAATTGGTTATTTCCTATTGCAATTTTGACATTAGGGACTTAAGTGATCCATCCGTCTCGTTAGGGGAATATTCCTGTAAATAGAAATCAAGAAAAAACTTTATCCTGGGGTTAACATGTATCACGATCCTCAAGAGGAAGGTATGAACATCTGACTACAACTTCAAGCTATGTATTCAAATGCGATGCACAGCGTTTATGAGAAATTAGCGTTAAATTTGAGCCACCGATATGATTTGGGATAGTTAATTAGTTAAAACGTAAAGTAAAAATACATCACGGAGGATATATTATAAACAGTTAAAATTATTAATGAATATTCAATGGCCAAACATGTTATCATAAAATACCTAGAAGAATAATTTTTATATGATCAAGTCACAATTATAACTAAGAGGGTTTTGATTTCTATGTACAAGAATATTCCTCTGACAAGACGAATAGATCCCTTAATAGGTCCCTAACTTCGAAATTGCTATTGAGAATTAACAAGTTATTTTCAAGTTGTGGATTCTATTTGTCATGTTGCCCACAGAGAGATTTTATAGTGAAGAGAAATAACATGAGTGATTTTACTGACTTTATAGTAGTTTTGACTGCTATTTCTAAACATGTTAGGGTTTTGAAACCCTCTTAGTTATAATTGTAACTTGTTCATAATTATAAACACTATTCTGCTATGTATTTTATGATAACATGTTTGGCCATAACATGTTTGACTTTGCGGTGGCTCGAATTTATCGGTCTTTTCTCATAATCACTGTGCATGGTATTTGGATTCATAAATAGAAGCTGTAGATAGAGTCTGAGACATTTCTCTTGCCGGCCGGGATACATATTAGCCCCAGAGTAAGGTCTTGTTTTGATTTCTATGTACAGGAATATTCCCCTGACGAGAAGAATGTGTCCCTAACGTCGAAATTGCAATAAGGAATTAACCATTTATTTTCTGGTTGTGGATTCTATTTGTCATGTCTATTTATAGTGAAGAGATATATGAGTGATTTAAATAGATTTATTGCTGTTTTGACTGCTATTTCTAAACATGGTTTTGAAATCCTCTTTGTTATAATTGTGACGCGTTCATAATCATAAACATTCTTCCATATATTTTATAAGATGTTTGATAACATGAATAATTTTAATTGTTTATAATATATCCTCCGTAATGTATTTTTACATTACTTTTTAACTATATGTGTGTGTGTATGTGTATGTGTGTGTGTATGTGTATGTGTGTGCGTGTGTGTGTATGCAGGTATGTATATGAGATAATAGTTTCAGTATTAATATAGTGGAAGTATTAAATTGAAAGTATTATCTTACATTACAATAGAGATGTTATTGTTTCACATTTGACACGTAATATTGAGATAGTGTAAGAGAGAAGAGATTGCTCCAGGCTCGTATTAGGAAAGAAGTTGAACATTTTTTTGGCCTATGACACTGCATGGACACTAAGTAAGGCATGTATAGAATTCGAATGAAATCGGTTATGTAGTTCTCGAGTTTTAGTGATGCACACATACAGACACATAGAGAGAAGACAGACACAGACAGATACATGCATGCCTACCAAAAACCTACCTACCTACCTACATACCTACCTACCTACATACCTACCTACATACCTACATACCTACATACATACATACATTCATACATACATACTTACACACGTATACACATTTTTCACCATCTTAACTGTAATGTTCTCTCATTATAGTTTTCTAACACCTTCAAGTGATGTGTTCGTAGTTTCAAATTGAAATCATTATAAATTTGAACGACAGTCTTTTACAGTCATCCATCTTTTAACAGACCAATATGGTAAGCCTTTTCTAATAAGGTGTACTTTTGTTCTGTTCGTTTTTAATATGAATTTTAATTTTGTCACATTGACACCGTAGGTATATTTATGGATGGATGTATATTTATGGCATACAAATATATATCATATATGCTTACAGCTTGAAAGCGAGAAAAGAAGATAATTGCATTTAAATAAGCAAAACACCTATGTGATTTATTAGGAAATGCTTAGCGTGCAGGTCTATGAAAAAATGCATGATTGTACAAGTGTTATTCAATTTTATAATAATTGTACTTTATAACCACGAACACATTACTAGGAGGTATTAGGGAGCTATAATGAGAAACCATTACAGAGTTATGATGATTAACTGTCATTTTGTTTCTTTTCGGGCCTTCGAGAGGCTAATTTAACGAATTATATCCTAAACATTGAATTGTTGAGCGTAATTAGAGTATAATAGCAGGCAATGTTGCTAACAAAATAAAGGATTAGACGGAGATGCCGTCCTGAGGCTAAAAACAACAGTAACACAGTCATCTATAAGGCCGCCACATTTAGTTGGCATATATATATATATATACACATATATGTACATAAACACGTGTATATATATATATATATATATATATATATATATATATATATATATATATATATATATATATATATATATTATATATATAATATATATATATATATGTATGTATGTATGTATGTATGTATGTATGTGTTTGAAATTATATCGTAATGATTGTGAAGTGATACTATATTATAAATGCGAAATAGTGAGGGTATATTAAAACACGGACAGCAAATCTAACCATATTGCTTCCTTTACTTTCTCATTATGTATCCATATTTCAAAATCTTTACGCATACATATGCAAGCAGACACACGCGTACGCGTATATATATATATGTATACAAATGTTGCATGACCATAGTTGAAAGTATCAGTCCAGACGGCTCAGGACAAATGTCCTCCAGGGTACGAGCATAGTTTTCTGTCCTTGGTTTGAAAATTCTCAGAGTCCACCTGGCCATTCGCCTGCGCATTGTCACCATCTTGGTGATATGCACGTGAAACAAGGCGTTGTTGTTCGTATCAATCCTCAGATCCCTTTTCATGACTGGGATTGCCGCTCCTTTTGATCCAAAGTATCGTTGTTGCAGTTTGTTAGCACAAGCTAGCCGATAGCGAAGGGCTTGGAATTTCCCTGCAAAGGAATTTTCCACAAAGGAAACCGAATTAATTTGAATGCAGAATGTAGAATATTCATTAAATTTACATATACATACATAAATATATATACATGTATACATACATACATATACATACATATATATATAAATATATATATATGTATATATATATAATATATATATATATACACATATATGTACATAAACACGTGTATATATATATATATGTATGTATGTATGTATGTATGTATGTATGTATGTATGTATATAGTTATAGTTATGCTTATGTAAATTTAATGAATATTCTACATTCTGCATTCAAATTAATTCGGTTTCCATTATGGGAATGGCCTTCTTAACCACTGTATCGAGATATCTATGTCATTGGCCATTCTAAGCTATTCTCTTTGCTCGTTTTGGGCTTTATCTTTCATTTATATGTATCTATGTGTGTTGTCTGCCGAAGTAAAGGTAGGGTAGTTTTTGTGCTGATTGCTTATTTAGGCAGAAACATAATTTTTCAGTTGTTGTCCTATTGTTAGCAGACAATGAAGTTGTCTTTTCTTTCGTAGCAAATCAATTTTGGAGAAGTTTTGATTCTTGAGATTATCTGCTGTTCTCATTTGCTGTTGGTACTATTTGCCACAAAGCAAATTGTCTGCCGCTTCTAGAATTGGAGATATATTTAAGAATAGAAAGACTTAGATGCCATATTAGATGCCACTTAGAGGCGCAGGAGTGGCTGTGTGGTAAGTAGCTTGCTAACCAACCACATGGTTCCGGGTTCAGTCCCACTGCGTGACATCTTGGGCAAGTGTCTTCTGCTATAACCCCGGGCCGACCAATGCCTTGTGAGTGGATTTGTTAGACGGAAACTGAAAGAAGCCTGTCGTGTATATATATATATATATATATATATATATATATATATATATATATATATATATATGTGTGTGTGTGTGTGTGTTGTGTGTGTGTGTATGTGTTTGTGTGTCTGTGTTTGTCCCCCTAGCGTTGCTTGACAACCGATGCTGGTGTGTTTACGTCCCCGTCACTTAGCGGTTCGGCAAAAGAGACCGATAGAATAAGTACTGGGCTTACAAAGAATAAGTCCCGGGGTCGATTTGCTCGACTAAAAGGCGGTGCTCCAGCATGGCCGCAGTCAAATGACTGAAACAAGTAAAAGAGTAAAAGAGTAAAGAGTATATATAAATGGGCTGAAGAAATCAACATGCATCTTATTGTAGATAAATTCCAATCCCTTCACTATCGGCTTAGCTTGTGCTAACAAACTGCAACAACGAAACTTTGGACCAACAGGAGAGGCAATCCCAGTCACGCGCAGTGATCTGAGGATTGATACGAACAACAACGCCTTGTTTCACGTGCATATCACCAAGATGGTGGCAATGCGCAGGCGAATGGCCAGATGGACTCTGAGAACTTTCAAACCAAGGACAGAAAACTATGCTGGTACTCTGGAGGACATTTGTCCTGAGCCGTCTGGACTGCTACTCTCAACTATGGTCACCCCACAGTGTCAAATTAATAACGGATGTTGAGAGAGTTCAGTGGTGCTGCCAGATTCGGTTACCCCACTGGCAGTTACTAGCAATTCAATCTCACACATTCATGCAAATATTGATAAGTTGTACAATCATAAATCTAGCATAGATTATGTCTAGTATTAACCATATACATTTTAACTATATAATGTATCACTTATATATATTCCGTTATGAGTCAATCTACCTTTCATCCTGATGAATCGTGCTGTGAACAAATCTGGCGGGAAATATGCAAATATAGAATTTTTGAACCACTAATCATTGCATGCAGTTGCTGCATTGAGCTCGTTGTACGAAGAGTGATCTTTGACAGGGAATCTATTAAAATATTTATAACTCTTCAAAACAAAACGTATTAATTGTTAATCTTTAGCATATACACAGAAGGGTCCACACATAGACCTACAGGGAAACAAAGACTCATGTGCATATACAGACGTGTTATATATATATGTATATATATATATATATATATATATATATATATATATATATATATATATATATATATATGTGTGTGTTGTGTGTGTGTGTGTGTGTGTGTGTGTGTGGTGTGTGTGTGTGTGCGTATATATTTATATTTATGTATGTGAGTGTGAGTGTGTATATATAGACCCCCCCCAGGGAAACAAAGACTCATGTGCATTTACAGACGTGTTATATATATATATATATATATGTGTGTGTGTGTGTGTGATGTGTGTATATATATATATATATATATTTATGTATGTGAGTGTGAGTGTGTATATATATATGTGCATGTGTATATATCTATGTGTGCGCGTGTCTGTATATATATACATATGTGTGTGTGAGTATGTGCGCATGTACGTATGTCTGTGAGTGTGTGTGTGTCTGTTGAACTGAACAATGACGATACTACTTTTCTGGAGAACCAATCAGGCTAAACATCATTTGGACTTTGAAATGATAGAGATATTTTTTGACATGCCATTGCCGACATCTCAAATCATTCGTAAAGATTAGATTGAAAACTTGGATCACAAACAGAAAGGTAAATTAGTGCTAATTGCCAGCATTGCAAAATGCCAATCTTGTTTAGATGTATGTAGGAGAAAAGTTTTCAGAAATTGGAAGTAAAATGAAATAAATAAATTGTAAATGATAGCCAATATCGCTTGACATGTTACAAATTCACATCCACGGTACCGAACCTTTAAAAAAATGAACATAAAAAATTTAATTCATGAAATGCTATGTCTGAAGAAAAGAAAGATAAAATGGCCGTGTGTGTAACACCATTGCTTACAGATCTGCTGCTTCAGAGTTGTTATAGTGTTAAAGAAGAGAAAATGAAAAGAATATTAGTCA